>NC_046665.1:40607852-40618990 GCF_010883055.1 Belonocnema kinseyi
TTATTTACAAAAAAAGTTCTTAGGTTCAAAAAAACATTCAGTGAACTGAAAAACTGTGGTCGGTAATATAGGTATTTAGCTGTGTCACATGCCCTTAAATATCAAATATTCTTTCAGTTTACAGCTTGGAAACTAAAATTTGTAATTAAGAAAGATAACAATCATTATTTTAAAAATTTGACTATTCATTTCGGGGTTGATTTAAAATCAGTGATTATTATAAATCAAATAATTAAAACTAAACAAACACAAAAATTTAGATCATTTTCCTAAGATTTCAAGGAAAATTGAAAACGATTTTTTATTTTGAAAAATTAATTTTAAGAGAATACATAAAAAATTTTCAAAACTGAATCTGAAAAATTTTAGGCATTTTTTTAAATTTTGCATGATTTTTTACAACATTTTCAGAAAAATTCGAATCTCTTTAAAAGATGTGTAGAAGTTCTTAGAAAAATTTTAAATACTTAAAAATTTGACAACATGTGAACCAAAATGTACATTTGCTTAAGATTTCAAAATCAAATTTTGAAGCTTTTTAATGATTTTTAAACTATTTAAAATAATTTAACTTCTAATATACTAAGTTTTCCGTTTATAAAAAAGTGTAATCATTCAATTTTTAATATTTCTAGCTTAAAATGATTTGCACCTTAGTTTTGATTGTACTTCAAATGGAATAATGTTTAGCTTTAGATTTAAAAATTTCTATTTTCATTGGCCGTGAAAAATGTTTGCGAACCGGGAAAGGGCCAGCCTGATAGTAACAATAGCATAGGAAACCTATTTTCCTAAAAAGAATGAAATAATTATGATTCAAATAATTTAATTTCGATGTCTAACATATCGAGTTTTTTAATAAAAAATATATAATATAAACCTATAAATATTTGGGAAACTACAAGATATATTTCACTCCTCTTTTCGAAATCTATTTTATTTGAAACATTTATTTCGCTACAGACTATATGACTAATATACAGTAATATATTGAATACATTTTATTTTTAGATCTATTTTTTTTCTTTTTTATAAAAATATCAGCTTATATACTTTGATAATGCTTTTTCTATTTTCATGAAAAATCATATGTGAAATCCAACACTTTTTTACAAAATTCAGAAAATTATGAGAGGCTATTTCGCTATTATAACAAATTATTTTTTGTTAATGATAAATCAAAAGTTGCGAGATACAGCTTGTTTAATTTCTATATTCCTAAATATCCATGATTACATTTATGGAAAAACTTAGAAGTAGGAATGAAAAAGGAAATGTGGCAACGTTGCAATTTCTGAGTCAGACTCATCGTACGGCGTACGTTTTGTCAAGTATGGGATTGTACGTTAGGTTTATGTAAATACATGCAATCTGCAATGCGATGGACAGTTTGTCCCTTTACCTGCCTACCTGGTACCATTCTTTAAATTTCGATATTCTCCTTCCCTCTCCACGTAGTACAGACTTATGAGTTATATCTGGTTATATCCGGCTCTCAGTTTAGCTGGCGATCAGAAATTTCCGGAATGCGTGAATAATGTACCTCCATTTTTTATAATAATTTTTTTTAAATAATTATTTTAGGACAGAAGATTTTAGAAGATGAACAAAAATAAATATTATGTGGAAGTTTTAATATTTTATAACTTAACTGCTTGTAAAAAGGGACTTTTTATAATAATTTAATTGAAAAGGATACAGAATTATTTTATCTTTATGATTTGATAGCTTGTATGCAAAAACGTATGTTTTAGGAATACCTCCTATTTGAATAATTTAGAATAAAAGCTAGAACTTTATTTTAATTAAAATTACAGTTAAAATGGCAAAAAATGGATTTGAACTTATTTGCGTATAATTTGAAATTAATTATTAATCATTCCAAACATTATACATTCTCTTTGTATAGGTCAGTTTAAATATGCATATAGAAAAAAGATTGTAATACACGGCATATGCATAGCATATAATTTAATTAGGTCAAATGAGATTTCGAACAATGTTTTATCAATATTGTGGGTTCTAGGACCTTAAGAGGGTTAGAAGAGAAGTGAAAAAAAAAAGATTTCCATTAGTGATTGGTGGGCATTGTATATTTTGACACTATAAAAATATAAAGTCGCTTCAAATTATTGATGAAAATTTGGCTTTAAGAGTTCCTTTTTTTAACAAACATTTTACAAAACTGACGTGACAAGTGAATTATGTGTAACAATTTAAAGACATCGTAACACTTTGTTGCATTATATAGTGTGACATACGCACATATTTAGGGCTCACTTCATTTTATTTCGACAAAGTCAATTCTTGCAGCCTAATTTAAAAAAACTTTTATATCTAACTATGATAGTTAATATAAATAACTAGCTAATTATAAATAACAATAAAAACGAAAACCCGGTTATTCGTACATCAATTTCGACGCAAAAAGCCCCTTTTCATTGGAATTTGTACCCAAAAAATCAGATAATTGTACTCAAATTTTGGTGCGCGTAGCGATGGCCATAATATATGATCAATGTTTTCGGAACTTATTTATTATATACATTTTTTAAATTACTGATTAACTGTATTTCAAAATTATAATTTCAAAGTGCACGGGTGCACTTTTGAGACGCTATTAGAATCGAAATGTTTATACTTTTTGAAAAGTAAAACTTACGGTATAAGATTAATTTTTTATCAGAATTTTCAGAATTTGAGCCCTTTTTCCATTTTTGACTTCGTAGGTTTGGTTTATTTCGAATATGAATATCTTTTAGGCAGACAAATTAAAACATTTAGGATTTGATGTGTTACAGTACATAACTAGATAACGAACAATTTTGATCGAAAATAGGTTTATTGCATAACCAATTCTTTAAAAATTAAATACATATTCTAGTGAAGTTTTTTTTCCAAATTGCTTGTTTGATATATTAATTTAAATGACTTAATATTTTAGTTACAATTTTAATGTACTAAAATTTTATTTTTCAACCGTTTAGTATTAATATTTACTGAAATTAATATAATTTAATGAAGAAAAATATAATATTTTCTTTTTTTCGGATTTAAAAAGAAAGGTCTTATATTGTGTTATCGCGATTTTAAATTTTAAATTTCTACGAACAGATTACATTTTTTGGGATCAAGCGTTTTTTTATTGTAATTGAACATCCCGTAAGAAGTTTTTATTGTCGTAAAAAATGAAAATTTCGTTTTTTAATCGCTACCCGATGCCGATTTGTATACCAGTCAAATCTATTGAACATATAGAAATTTTGTTTCTGTCGAATTTATTATCAATTTTATGACTACTCTAATTAATTGTGATTGGCTATGCGCGCGGCTCGCTTCGCTCGCAAGTTTGAGCGCGCCTGGCGCGCGCAACGGTTGAAACTCGCGCTTCGCGCTCGGATTTTTATTCTTTGCATTTGGAATGCTTGAAAAAAACTCTATCAAAAAGATCTCTTTTAGATGGCAGTATTTATATGCGTCTTCATATTCTGAATTGTCTACTTAATTAAGTATAGTCATAGATTAAATTTCTCAAAGCTCTGTAGGCTTTGAGGTATACACATTCTCATCGTGACACTCGCGCTGCGCGCTCGATTTCCGATAGACATTTGTAAACAGGTTTTGTTGGATTTTTTTATCGTAACTTTCGTCGTTTTTCCACACATTTTTTTTATTTTACTTTTTTCAACGTTATTTTTCACGAATAAAACAAAAAGAACGCGTCCTATCAAGAAGTGATTCTTAACGAAATTGTAGATCTTTTTTGGGATAACCATTTTTGTTCATTCATCTTTTTTTTTTGTATCCTACATAGTTTGTCCACAAAATGAATTTTTTTATTTTCCATTATTTTTTGTGTAATCAAAATTTGAATTTTGGATTTTTGAAGAAAATCCAAAAATTGGTTGTGACAATCTTGTAGGGATTTCAAAAAGAAATGTTTTTCTTTTCTTGACGTTTTTTCATATCGTGCGTTTTTCGGCTTCAAATTTTGATTTTCGGTTGATTACAAAAATTTTTAAAACGCTATAACTCTGAGAATTTTCTTTTTATCGAAAAAGGTTATAAGGATAAATTGTTTGTTGTTTTTAATACTATAAAAGTCCGTACATAGAATTTTTAAATTCAGAAAAAAGTGGTCTCAAATGTTTTCAAAATGCGCCCACTTTTTGAGTTTTTATAAAAAATGGCTGGTTAACGAACTCGTCCTTTCTTTTAGGACCTAGAAAAAGTATGCCAAAGATGGATTTGATTTGTTCATTTTTTCGAGAGTTATCGTGTTTACGGACGGACGGACGGACGGCCGGACCGACAGACAGACGCCATTGTGAAAACCTGATTTTCGGATTCAGGGGGTCTCGAAACGTGGAGATCCGTTGAAAAAGTGAGATATCAAATTTCAGACAATTCTAATACTTTCTCAATCATAAATGATGAGAATGTAAAAATAATAGTAAACGTACAGGCCGCATTTGGGTTTATTACTGTTTCCAAAATACGCTCGCAGAATAGTTAACTACGTATAAATACTTTTATATATAAAAATTGGAGTTTAACCGCTTCATTTTTCAATAATTAAAAAAAAAAAATAATAATGTAAAATTTATAAGGCTATTTTTTCGTAAAATAATAATATAATGCGATCAATAATCTCAAAAGATTTTATATTCTTTATCAGGTATTGACTATTTATAAGGTATTAATACAATACTAAATAATCGCTAATATAAATACTTTTTCTATTTTTTTTTACTTTACTTATATATAACTTGGAACCCACAAGATTGATACAATGTTTTGTAAATCTCATTCGGTGTCATTTAATATCAATGATATGCATGAGCCATGTATTCCGATCTTCCTTCCAAGACAGTATCTTTAATGAGTCATCGGTTATCTACAGAATATGTTGAAACATCAACAACATTTTTAGCTTTGAAAGTTACTTTTTCTCGTCTTATATAAAATTAAAAAGGTTGAACGACTGTTGAATACGTCTGATTTTATTCAATTATGCATATTAAAAGGCAGAATTGGACTTATCTCAATTATATATAAATGTGAAGTTTTTCTGAATCCTTGGACTTGCAAAATAAAATTTGGAAATAGAAAAGTAGTACTATGATGAATTTATGCGCTAAATCTATGTTTCGAAAAGATGAATAGCTATTGTAGCAAAAATAAAAAATTACAAAAATTCGCTGCAACTGTAACCGACTTCGGCAAAATAAAATAGAATGGCCCAAATAGCCGTAATGACGATCCATATACCACGTGAATAGTTGGCGGGGTTGGGGGGGGGGGGCGTTACTAGCCAAAGTCCACGATTGTCCACGAGGGGGGCCGTGGGATCTGACCAAAGTCCACGTGGACTAGGGTGGTCCAACATTTTTTTTCTTCAATTTTCATATGCATGTCGCCTCCACATTTTTTCGAATCCACAACAAATAAATGCTTTTAAAAAAATGATATTTGGAGGTTCCGCAAGCCTCATGAAGAAATTTGCAAGTCTAGGGCGTGCGACTGTTGGTTCTCGCACTTCGCGCTTGATAACGTATTTTCATCACGTATTTTCCCCACATTTGTGCACAGAACTTTTGAAATTAATTGTCGAAGCATTGACAAATGTACTTTTGTTAAAGCTCCTTCGGCTTTAATGAACACATTCTCACCACGCAGCTCGGGCTTCGCACTCGATTTTGCCGAAAATGCCAACTTTTCTACGTTATGTTCGACACTATTATATCAAATGTATATATTGTATTTATATCTGTACCTCGGGCTGGTAGTGCTTATTCAGGTATTGCAAAATAATGTACAAGTTTTATTTTTAATAATTACTCTAATATTTTTTCCTTATTTGGCATTAATTTTTCTTCATAGCTACCCTGAAAAATGTATCATTTCAATACATTTATATTATTACAATTCATAATATGCATTGGTATTGAAACATATATGTATTTTCATTATCTTGTTTATATAATGAAAAAAAAGTGCGCATCCTGTAAAAAAAAACAATTTTGTTATTAAACATTTTACAACAACTTGTGTCCTTTTCCACTAATTTCATTTTTTGTAGATATAATGCTCGAAGAGAAAATTCGAGAAGTTAATACTCACGGCACTAATCCATGATTTTATTACGCTTTGGCGCGAGAACGAAGATCTTGGAACCCTTGCTTTTAATGCATAGGCCTCAAAGTTTCAGGCATTAGGTCACGCCCCTTTGCTCTCGCGTCTCGAGTTCTATGCTTTTAGGTCAGGAGTCCGAGATTTAAATCACGTAAAAATTGTAGCTTTAAAAGCACACGCTTGTATGAATTAATCTCTTAAAATTTCTCTAAGTGTGTAGGCGATAAATGTTGTTAAATTAAAATGTTGCCGTTTGTAAAAAAAAAATTTGTGTTGTCAAATGTTTTTTACGAATAAAACAAAAACTACGGGCCCTATAAAAAATTGATTAATAACAAATTTGTAGATATTTTTTGGGTGCACAATTTTTGTGTTTTCATCTTTTTTCGCATATTGCGCATGTTGACCGGAAAATGGAATTTTTTATTTTTCATTATTTTTTGTGCCGTCAAAATTTGAATTTCAAAATTTTCGAAAAAATTCAAAAAGTTGCTATGATAATCATCAATTCATACAGTATACACATTCGCGAAAACCTGTTTTTTGGGGCCAGGGGGTCTCAAAACGTGGATATTTTACAAAACAGGGAATGGGGTGGGTTAAATTTTACACAAAACTAATAGCTTCTCTGCGATAAGAATGTAGATTACGTGTTTGTAAATTTGATTCGGAATCGTCAATATCAGGAGTATCTCTTCACAATTAGCCATAGAATATGAGTAAAAAACTACTTTTTTTATTTTACCCCCACATGTCTTTTTTATAGAGTCCCAATAAAAAACCAAAAGTGAAAAAAATTGCGAGTTTTAGGCACTAATTTAAGTATTATTTTTCAGTGTTGTTTTAGTAAAAATTATTTCTAATAAATAAAATGTTACTTTATACTGATAATTACATCCCGTGCAGAAATTGCCAAATGTTTGCCTTATTTCCGATTTGGGCCAGATCGGGCACACAATTTTGTGGTTGTTAAATTTGGCCCCGTCTAGAGCCCGACTTAACAGCCAAACTTGACAGTAGATAGCGCTTCTATTTTTGCGAGCGTTTTCTGAAATGTACAAAAATAAAATGGACATTTTCAAACAACTTTTTTTATCCAAAATTACATTTATTCAATTATTGTTATTTTTAATTCAAACAATAATTTTTAGAAACTTTAAACATTAAAAAAGTTTTTTCCTCGGTAAAAATATTTTATTATTCTATTAAAAATTTTTTTTTAACAATTTTTAAATTCGGTAAGATTGTAAATTGTCGAGAATTTTCCAATTCGGGACTTTTATATTTCGACAATGCATTGTCGAAATATAAAACTTCCTAATTGGGAAATTAAAAATAAAATTCCCACATCACTGTAAAAATGCCGAAATTATAACATTGCAATGTTATAATTTCGGAATTTTTACAGTGATGTGGGAATTTTATTTTTCGGAAAAAGCGACTGAAAAATCCCGAAAAATAAAATTACTGACACTGTAAAATTCGTACATTGTAAAATAACCAATAATAAAATTCCCGAAATTATAAAAGTCCCGAAATATAAAATTCGAATTGGAAAATTCACGAAAAATAAAATAAATAAAATTCCAGACAATAAGATATTTCCGAATTTTAAAAATCCCCAAAGAAAATGCCTGAATCATAAAATATCCGAACTATAAAATTCCTGGATTTAAACAATTTAAAAAATTGTTTATTAAATATTATTTATTTATTGAACATACAATAATCGAATACATATTTCTGGATGGAAAAATTTATTTGAAAATGTGCATAGTATTTTAAAGAAACATAAAAAAGTTCTGAAAAATTGAATTTTTTATTAATAAAAAAAATAATAATAAAAATAAATTTTGATAGAAATCGTTGTTGAATTGAATCCCGCAAAGTTTGTTTCAAAAACGTTATTATGTAGGTGCGAAGAAAATTTAGGCAGAACATTTTTTTCTTTCAAATTACACATGTTTTTAAATGTATTTTTTAATACAATTTTTATAAAATTATTATTCAGGTGCCGGAGATTTCATTTTTTGGGATTTTTCATTCATCCATTTCGGAATTTTTGTCAGTGGTCCCATATTTTTATACCTCCTCTTAAAGTTATGTAATTTTTCAAAATAAAAAGTCAACATTTGAAAACATTTCAAAATCATCAAAAATATCTATTCTCTTTTAAATTATTTCAAATCTTTTAAAATTATTTTAAACATTTTTCGGAACTTTTAAATATCTTTTAGACTGATTTCCATTTTTCCTAACATTTTTGTAAAATCCTGCACACAAAATTGTTTTAAGAGCTTCCAGATTTTGTCTAATATTGTAAATCTTTTGAAATATTTTTAAACATTCTCTTTGAGTTATGTACTTTTTCAAAATAAAAAATCATTTGAAATCTACCCAGAAATTGTTATTGTTTTCCTAATGTTTCAAAATTCTTGAGGAGCTCCAAATTTTGTTCTTTTCTTTGTAACATTCAGAAACCTCCAGCTTATTTAATTTTTTTTCTAAATTAATGCTTATTTAACTGTTCTTTAAGAATCGAAATGAAATACTTTTACCTTCGAAATACAAATAAAAAAATTAAACCATTATAGTCGTTATATTCCAAGTTTAAATTTGTCACTCTGAAATTGTAACAATTCATTTCCAATTGTTTACTATTGAAAATTGTTTTTTTTTTTAATTTCCAAACCAAATAGATTAAAAATGGAATATTTTATACTGAAATAATACTTCAAAAAGATTTTGAAATTGCGTTCATTTAAGAAGTCATTAATTCGAATTTTACACTTGTGTCACTACTAAGGCTTTTCAATTAAATAACTTCAAATTTTAACGTTAAAATATGTAAATTATATCATTTTGAACAGATCTAGAATCACCTTGTAAAATCAATCACTGTTTAGTTTTTAATACTCGAACTGCAGTTCAATTTTCAAATTTACTTTCATTTTCTGATTTGTCCCGGTCGCGAGTCTCGCTTAATATTTAAAACAACTTTCATTTTTTTGAAATTGTAATTTTTCGGTTGTAACTTACGGGACAATAATTTTATTCTTTGAAAGGTTTTTTACAAATCTTCTTGATAATTTCTACATTCTCATCAAAAATGAGAAGGTATGTCAACGTTTTGAGGCCCCGTAAGTCAGAAAAACAAGTTTTTACGTCGGGGTCTGTTTGTCTGTCCGGCGTCGTCGTTGTTGTTGTCTGTATACCGGATAATTTTCGAAAGACTGGTCCGATTGGATTGGGCTTGACACACTGTTCGAGGGACCAAAAAGAAAGATCGAGTTCGTTAAACAGCCATTTTTGATAAAAATCCAAAAAATTGAAGCTTTTTCAAAATTTTTGAGAACACTTTTTTTCAAAATTAAACAATTTTATCGACAGTTATTTATGGTACAAAAAAATATGATCAATTTATCTTGACAACTTTTTTTGATAAAATCAAACTTACCAAAGTTAAAGGATTTTCAAAATCCAAAAAAACCAAACGAAAATGGACATTTGAAGCAAAAATAGCTTGATATGGAAAAAAGTCAAGAGGCGAAAAACGCTACTTTTTCAAGGCCCCATGATTATTTTATCACATTCTCATCCATAATGAGAAGAGTTTTATGCGAAAAATGATTTTCGCGAATTTCATTAAATTTCGACGTTCATTAAATTTCATTGAGTCAGAAAAACAAGTTTTTACATCGGCATCTGTCTGTCTCTCTGGCGTCTACGTCGTCGTTATTGTGGTTGTGGTTGTCTGTATATCGGATAACTTTTGAAAGAATAGTCGGATTGGATTGTGGTTTGACACACAGATTTTTTTATTTTAAGAATTGAATGTAAAAATTGTACTATTTTTATTTTTATAACAAATATTTGTCTTCAATTAAATATTTGCAATAAAAGTATTTCGAAGAGATTTTTTAAAAATCTTTCGGGGAATAAAATTAGTATTTATAGGTCGACAAAGGTTTGTTTTCTTTACCAAATTTGGCTTTCGTCTACATTTTTCCAGTTGTTTTTACTATAGTACAATTTACATTTACATCTCGGGCGAAGAAATCCATTCTATTCTTTGTAAATCAATATTTTTCACAGAAAATTACCCCGAGTGACCTTCAATTATAATTTTATAAACGTGAAAAAACCACATTTCAATTATCTCTATGAAAAAAACAATCCCTAAGTAACAGAACGAAATCGGAAACAATAAGAGTTAATTTATTCAGGAACAAGCTTTTTGAACAAAAATGACCTTGAGTGAACCTTTAATGTATATTTGGTAATTTTTACAAAAATCAGGCGTTATTTTCTTACAAAAAAAAAATAATTTGTGGGGGGGGGGGGGCAAATAATCAAAAAATAAATAAAACTTGAAGTTGCATGATTTTAATTTGTAACTAAATGATTTGAGATGTTTCAATCTAAAATTATCGAACACTTTCCATTCAAAAATTCAGATGAAATATTTAAATAGCTTTAAATTTGAAATTATTCAATATATTCTGAAGACTACAAATTTAAAATGTCTAAATTATTAAGGCTTTATATATTTTTGAAATTGCTGTTCTGGAGACTAAATAGCACTTATTCTTTTATTAAGAAATCACAACCGAAATTGTTAAAAAACAGTAATTAAAAGAGTTTTAAAAATCTTAAAAAAGGTCAGACGTTTTAATAGTTCAATATATGTGATAGAATCTCTTTAAATATGAAATTAGTCTATACTTTTTCATGTTTGAGCTAAAATTATTCCACTTTAGAGTTATAAATTACAGTCGTGAAAACCCTATAAAATGTTTTAATTAATTTATATATAAAACAAAAAACCTTTGTATAATTCAACCTAAATGAAGTTGCAAAAATTTAATTTGAAATGCATTGAGTTCAAGGTATAGTTTAATAAGAAAACTGAAAGCAAAGGATCGACATTCAAAAGAAGCGAAAGAAAGTGACTCGCTGGATTGCAAATGAACATGGAAAATGGTGTATTTTCGCATTTTTAA
>NC_046665.1:40619090-40620502 GCF_010883055.1 Belonocnema kinseyi
TAGCTTTTTTACATACCTAGATGTCAAAAAAGCCTACCCAATTTTTTCAAATTTTAATCACTTATTTTCTAAGAGAAAAGCACCCCTGTTTACCAGTCACTGTAATGGATTAGAAAAAAATTGCCAAGACCCAATAATAAAAATTGGACGTACAGCGAATTTTTAAATTTTTAATTGAGATTATCTTTAACTTTGTGATATAAAAAATTTCCATACACATTTCTTTTTAACAATACTGTAGGAAAAAATCAACAAGATCGAGCGCCGAAATTATAATTAGAGCAAATTTTCTGTATTTCTATGGGGATGGCTGAAATATCGCGAAAAATAAAATTCCCGAATTGGTAAAATTCTCTGTCCCAAAAAAATACAATTCCAAAACTAATAAAATTCCTGAACAGTTTATAATATTAACGAATTTGAAAATTCCCAAATAATCAGACTCCCCAAATAAAATTATTTCTTAATCAATATTAATTATTTATTAAAACTACGATAATAAAATATTGTTATCAAATCAATTTTTGTTTAATATTTAAAGTGTTAAAAATTATTGTTTGAACTTAAAATTAAAATTATACAAAAAATTTTACCGATAAATTAATATATAAAAACACGTGTTTTTTAATTAACATTTCGATTTTTCAGAAGAACTTTTGTGATTTAAAAAATACTATATACATTTTCAACTAAAATATCTTATCCAGAAATATATTTTGTTTTAATTATTATTTTAAATTTAAACAAAAATGTTTAAATACTTTAAACATTAAAAAAGTTGTTTCTTTGGTATAAATATTTGATTGACACAGATAAATGCCTATATTACCGACCACAGTTTTTCAGTACACTGAATGTTTTTTTGAACCTAAGAACTTTTTTTTAAAATAAAATATCGAGCTGAAACTTTCGGAAATGTATTAGAGTACAATAAAGTACGTTTAGGCACTGCATTTTGGTAGGAACTTCACTGAAAATTATTTCATCTTTTTTCTGAACTTCAACATTTTTTGAACGTACGAACTTTTTTTATACATAAAATATCGGTCTCAAACTTTGAGAAATGCAAGATCCGAAAGAAAACTACGTTTAAGTACAAAGCTTAATAATAAAAGATGTAAAAAAATATATTTCAACAATCAATTCCAACGGCATCAGCCGGTAACATTGTACACGAAAATACGAAACTTGGCGGCCACTAGACGAGGCTCTAGAGGGTTCGTATTTTCGTGTACAACGTTACCTGCTGATGCCGTTGGAATTGAATATTGATTGTTGAAATATATTTTTTTACATCTTTTATTATTAACCTTTGTACTTAAACGTAGTTTTCTTTCGGCTCTTGGATTTCTCAAAGTTTGAGACCGATATTTTATGTATAAAAAAAGTTCGAACGTTCAAAAAATGTTGAG
>NC_046665.1:40620602-40633245 GCF_010883055.1 Belonocnema kinseyi
TTAAAAAAAGACTGTACCGAAAACCTGGATCAAGCTTCAGATCTGAAAAAATTCAGCGATACATACATGTCAAACTTTTCTAACCTCAAAAAATTTTTCTACCGTACCCCATACGTTTATAATATCTTTGCTTTCGGTTTGGCTTTCGATTTGGCCCCACCCCTCCGTAGACGTAGGCAAAGGACGCGGTTGCCATAGAAACATCGAAAAGTTGAAGAGGACAGCACCTCGACGCACGCAAAAATGTAGTTAGATATATATATATATCTTTGATGATATGAGCCGTCTGCTAAGTGCTGAAAGGCTAAAATGTCGCTTCTAACACAAGGAGTTTCGGCTCTTTCAAAAATTGTTGGCCAAAGTCCTCAGCTAGCAGGATATGGAGTAAGTTATCAAAATCACTTTTAAATAAATGACAAGACGTCTTAGAACTGCATTATTAACTTTTTCTGTTGAATAATACGTGTGGAAATTGAAAACAAAGCAAACCTAACCTGTCTTGCAGGTTATGTTCTTAAGATCCTTAAAATGAATTGGAAACTTATTCTTTTGTGTCTTGAATTCTGGATCTTTTTCATTACCGGGTTGCTGAAAAATCCTAATTTAGAAATTCCCAGACCAATTTTTCATTTTCTCTTACCGTTACAAGATTTTCTTTCAGGCATAAGAACACCAGTTCAATGATATATGAAAAATGTGTCGCGAATAGTTTTTACTGAAAGTTGTTTGCGTTCATCGCTCCATCGGGATTTTCTCCCAAAAATTCTCGCAATTTTAAGTGTAAAACATTAATTTTCAACCATAAAAGACGAATTATCAACTAAAAAGTTCAATTTTCAGTACAAAAAAAAATTTTAATGCTTAAAATAGAATATTTAAATTATCGAAGCGAATTAATTTTCAATGAAAAGAGGTATATTTTCAACCAAAAAGATGAATTTTCAATCCAGAAAAAAATTTACACCAGAAAAGACGAATTTTCAACCAAATAGTGTAACTGAAATAAAAAATATTAATTTCTAACTAAAAATGGAATAGTTATTTTTTCAGTTGAAAACCCTCAAACGATGATTTTTTACAAAGAAGATTAATATTCTACCACAAAACATAAAATAGTTGAATTTTCAGTCAAATAAATTAACTTTTTTTTTTAAATTTATTTTCAACTCAATAGTTCAACTTTCAACCAAAGGAATGAATTTCCTACCAGAGATCTATTTTAAAATAAAATGATGACTTTTCAACCAAACAGTCTAGTCGTTAACCATACAAATTAATTTTCAAACGATAAAAGACACATTTTTAACAAAATATTTAAATTTGTAACCAAAAATGGATTACTTATATTTACAGGTAAGAAATTAACTTAAAAAAAAACGATTTGCAACATAATATTTCAGTTTTCAACTAAGGATATGAAATTTAAACAAAAAATATAAATTTCCAACTAAACTTATAAATCCTCAACCAAAACCATTATTTTTAACCAAATGCTTTGGTTTTTCGCTAAAATATGAATTTTCAATTAAGAAAATGAATTTTCTACAAAAAAATATGAATTTATAACAAAATATATGAATATTCTATCAAAAAATATAAAATTTCAATCAAATAAAATGAGTTTTCAACAAAATAGTTCAATTTTCAGCCAAATGGATGACTTTCCAACCAAAAAGATTAACTTCCCGCCAAATAAACAATTGTCAAGAAAATAGTTCAATTTTCAAGTACATATATCAATTTTAAACCAAAAAGATGATTTTTTAACTATTAATATTCTACCACAAAACATGAAATAGTTGAATTTTCAGTTGGAAGAAATTAATTCAAAAAAAACTATTTTTAACAGAATGTTTCAACTTTCAACCAAATAAATTATTTTTCAACCAAAAAGATAAATTTTCAAGTAAAATTATGAATCTTCAACCAAAACCATTATTTTTAATCGTGTACTTGAATTTTTCGCCAAAAAGGTGAATTTTTAATTGAATTAAATTATCAGTTGGGAAAAGTAATTTTCAACCAAATAAAATGAATTGTCAACAAAATAGTTTAATTTTCCGCCAAGTAGTTTAATTTTTAACCAAAAAGATTAACTTTTTGTCAAATAAACGACTTTCAACAAAGTAATTCAATTTTCAACTACACATATGAATTTTCAACCAAAAAGATGATTTTTTCACTAATAATATTCTATCACAAAATATGAAATAGTTAAATTTTGACTTAAATAAATTAATTAAAAAAGTGTTTTTAATTAAATGGTTAAACTTTAAAACAAATAACTGATTTTTCAACCAAAAAGACCAATTATCAACGAAAATTATGAATCTTCGACCAAACAAATGAATTTTTAACCAAGCAGTTAAAGTTTTAACCAAAAAAGATGAATATTCAATGAAAAAAAAAACTAATTTTATATCAGGGAAGACGAATTTAAAGAAAAAATTACATTACCACCAAAAAAGATAAATGCTACAAAAATGTGGAATAGATAAATGCTCAAATAAACGTTGAATAGTTAAATTTTTAGGTGCAAAAATTAATTTTCATTAAAACAAAAAATGTTTAACCAAACAGATCGACGGGTGAGCGAAAGAACGTAGTGTGTGGTTATTGTTTCAAGAGACGTCGTATCTCGCTCGCGGTTCTAAAGCGAGATACGACGTCTCTTGGAACAAAAATCGAGACACTACGTTCTTCCGCTCATCCATTGAGATGTACTTTCAACGAAAGAAATGAATTTGAAAGCAAAAATATAATTCTTCGAATAAAATGATGAATTTTTAACGAAAAACATTAACTTTCAATTTTAATGTTCCATGAAGAAAAGTTAATTTTCTACTAAAAACACGAATTTTCAAACAAAACAAAAAAATAAATTCTTTAAAAAATGGGTGAATCACGAAAATATCGAAAGCATTGTTGTTGCTTTTCCTCAATGCCAATTGGGTAATTTGTAAAACTTGAAGTAAGGAATGTTGCCAAATTTACACACATAATTACATTTACATTTTAGTTAAAATCATTCATTTTGAACCAAGAAAAAGGGCATTTTTAACCAAATATTTTACATTTTCAACCAAACTAATGAATCTTTGATAAAAAAAATGAATTCTTAAAAAAGTGTAATAGTTGATATATCCAACAAAAAATGCATATTTACAACTAAGCAAGATTCTTGAATCAATAAAGAAAAAAAATCTTATCCAAAATGTTAAGTTTTCATGTCATAAAAAAGAATTTTTGACCAAGAAAGAAGTTCAATTTGTAACAAAAAAATATGCATTTTCTACCAAAATAATTAAATTTTCGACTAAAAAGTACGCGTTTTTAACCAAATAAGTAGATTCTCAACCGAAAAAGATCAATTTTCTAGCAAAAATGGAATAGCTACATTTTTAGTATAAAAAATGATTTAAAAAAGTCGGATTGTGAACAAAATTTGTTAAATTTTTAACCGAAGAAATGAACTTTTAACAAAAATGATACATTTTCAATGAGAACAATTTTTTTAAACCAAATAGTTAAATTTCCTACCCATAAGGCGAATGATCTAACAAAAAAGGGAAAATTTGCATCTAAAAGAAAATAAATTTTCAACCAAAAGTGGACAAATTTTCAACAGAAATGGCTCAGTTAAATTTTTAGTTAGAAAAATTATTTTTCAATAAAAAAAACTATTTTTATCTAAGGAAATTAAATTCAAAGCAAAAAGAGTAATTTTCTATTGAAAAAGAACAATTTTGATAAAAAAACATGAATTTTGTACGAAACGTTTTATTTTTTAATGGAATTTTCAACTAAAACTGTGAGTTAATCCCCAAGAAGATTAACATTCTACAACAATAGACATTGTTTCAACAAAATACAGACATTTGCAAACAAATAGTTAAATTTTCAACTGAAGAAGGTTGATCTACACCCAAGCATAAAAAAGTTAAATTTTGCGTCAAAAAAATGAATTATATAAAATTAACAAAAGAATTACATTTTGAACTAAAAGAAAAAAGATTTTTTTAACTAAAATGATAAAGCATGAATAAAAAATTATTGTTTAATAAATTAGTTCTGCTTTCAACTAAGTATTTAAGTTTTGAACAAAATAATAACATTTTTAAGTCCAAGAGAAATTCTCAACGAACAAAAAATATTTAACCAAAAAAAAGTTAAATGTTTGTAAGACTTGTTATTAGTACATTTTTTTCTGAACCTAATTTTAAGAAGGTTCTACGTTTATTTAATTAACTGAATTTATATGTATATTCGTTTCCGAAGTTTATAAAATCTTCGTAAGATTTTGTGCACGAAGGGGTTTCCAAGGACATTTTTATGGTATCTTACATGGGTTAAGGGAGAAAAAACTGAAAACTTCAGAAAAAGACAAAAGTTTGGTTAGTCGTCCGGAAATTTCGGGGCGACTCATGTCAGTTCCGCCAATTTCTCGGGATTACTATGATGCAGCTTTTAAATAAATTTTCCATTCAAGGTTGCATTTTGCATATATTTATTCCTTTTATTCTTATTGATCTATGTCCAATGCACTAGTACCTGCATGCTTCCTTCAACGATTTTATTTCATTTTAACCAAGTTACGTAAAACACACTTTATGTTTTAAATTTAATAAATTGGAGTTTGAGAAGTGTTTCAAATCTAATAGTTTCAAATGCGATTGCAGTAATCCTTCAGTTTTAAAACTTCCTATTGTATTACTCAAATTAAATATGTTCAAAATGGATTAATTTAAATTTAAAGCTTTGAGAGCTTTAAGAATGAAACAACTAGACAATTTCAAAGTAATATAAGCATTTGGAGTTGAACTTTTGATTTATCTGGAGGAGAATCTAAATTAGTATCAGTGTTTAATACAGAATATATCAGAGATCTTTGGAATGGGTTTTCGACGTTTGAAGATGTAATGTGAAACATAAAGAAAACCCTTACTACAAAATTTATATTATAAATTTTATTCTTTAGAAGTAGTAAAAACTTTATTTTTTGCTTAGAATATAATTTTTGTTTTGTTATGTTTACAGTTCCAACAAGTTCGCAACAAATGGACAAAATGGCTAACAATGCGAGACATGAAAAGACGAAAACTTGCGAAGGAATATGCACCAACTCGATTACGTCTTGTTTCTGTAAAAAGATGTAAAATTTTACCACCAGAAATAAGGGTAAGTCATAATTTGATTTGTATGAAGTTAACTCCCTTCCGAAATGAAACTACTATTCGCTCGATTATTTTAGTAACGTTCTCTGATTCAGTTTACTCTATCAAGTCCTTTTTTCTGACACAGGAATTGGCTAGCAAGGATTTCGATTACGTACCACGACAATCAGCTTTGAGACAATTAACAGGTCGATGTGTTGTGACCTCTCGACCTCGTGGAAATGTAATGCGATGGAGATTATCCCGAATTATATGGAGAAATTTGGCTGACCACAATCAGCTCGCTGGAGTTCAACGAGCTTTGTGGGGATGAATTTCTTTGAAAAAACGAGAACAATTTATGCGAAAGATTATGTTAATTGAAGGTAGACTATTGAAATATTGCGTAAATTTGCAGCAATAAAAATTACTTTATCGAGTTCTATTTTATTTTTTATTTTCTGTTAAAATTTCAAAATCTAAAAATCGAACTCTTCAGTCATAAAATTAATGAAAAACTGTTTAAGTTACCGGATAACATGAAAACTAAGAGACATTTAAAAACTGATTCGTAAAGGTTGATTATGTAATTCTGCATTTAATTATGAAAAATACGTCTATTTAAATATTAGATGTAAGCTTAATTTAAAAAGTTGACGCCGTAAATTTGAAAAAAGCTAGCCAGAGACAGTACCGAATGGACCATATTTGATTTTTCAAAATTTTATTTAATCTTTAGAACTTTAGAATGAATTCGTACTGTGCTCTGTTTTAATTTATTAAAAAAATTATATATTTTTCAAACAAAAAAGTTTACATTTTGAATTTTAAAACATTTTGAAATTAAAATTAGCCTCACTTTTTTCAAAAATAATTTTTTTATTAGATTACTAAACATTACAAATGATGAACATTTAGATATTTATTTTCTTTGAATGTCATTTACATTTTCAAATATAATGAGATCCTTATAATTTTAACTAACAATACACAATTATGCAAATTAGAATTTTATTTGATTTAACTTTCAGCTTGTACACTGCCGTGCAAAAGTTTTAGGCCACCTCTTTTTTTACGACTGAATAAATTCTCTTAATTTTAATTATACCTGAGCTAAAAAAACTTCTCTTTAAAAGGTTAATTGTTTTCGAAATTCTGTATTAAATAAGCCCAGTGTGAAGCCAATTTGTCTAGTTTTAAATTAGATATTGCAAAAATAGTGTAAATTTCAATGTTTTCTTAAGTTTTCAATAACTTCTGCAATATTTAACATTTTTCAATGTTCTTGAGGGTGATTTGAAGCTTTTATTTCACCGTATCACAACGGATTATGATTATAAATCGTAAAAATTTTCATTTTTAATTGCAAGAACTTGAATTTGTGACAAAAAAGTTGGATAAATTGCAATATTATTTTTGGTAACAAAAACATTTGTGTAAAATATGTCAAACATAATCATAAAGTTTCTATGTAATTTCCTGAAAATTTATATGCATTAAACTTTTATTCTGATTTGCCTGCAAATAAGATGTTTTTAATTTTTTCCAACTTTTTTATTACAATTTCAAGTTCTTGCAATACGAAAATAAATTTTTTACAATTTATACTCGTAAACTTTTGTGATAAAATGAAACAATAGCTTCAAAATGAGCCCAAGAAAATTAAAAAATGTTGATTATTTCGGAAGTTATTGAAAATTTAAGAAAACATTGAAATTTACACTATTTTCGCAATATCTAATTAAAAACTAGACAAATTGGCTTCACGCTGGCCTTATTTTATACCGAATTTCGAAAACAGCCTTTCAAAGATACATTTTTTTAGCTCTGTATAATTAAAATTAAGAGCATTTATTCAGTTGTAAAAAAAGAGGTGGCGTAGAATTTTGGACGGCAGTGTACATTTTCAGACTATAACGCCATTCTAATTGTCCCTATTATTGCATTATTAATCAATTGAAAATATGAATAAATCCTCTGATAATTTTTTTTGAGAAAATATTAAAATTTGATTTATTTTTAGAACTTTAAGAAGTTTAAAAAATTTGTTTATTCTCGGCTTATTTATCTTTAAATAAAACAAAGTCAACTAAGAATGTCTTTCCGACGACTATTTTCTATGATGATTTACAAATTCCAAAGAAAAAATTACTTTTTAAATGTTAATAATTTGTTATCGTCTATTAAAGAACATAATACTATTAACATTATAAATACCATAAATGTTTATCTATTTCATAATAATAAAAACTCATTTTCGAATTTTTATTTTCATACTATTTATTTTAAACTGGATTGAGCCGTTTTTTAAATGGTTAGTAGCTTGAATGTGAACATTTGGAATGAACCATGAACGTTGTTTGTCGTTATCGGGGGGGGGTCAGGAGCTATTGGGTCTGCATTCCTTTGTAGAGGTATCGCTTTATAAAAAACTTCATATAGCGGTTAAGTAGAAATATTTATGTACCGTCCATTTCTACAATTCAAAATTTTCGAAAAATTCAAATATTTGAATACCATTTTTCATGTGATGAAAGCTTTTAAAATTTTGAAAAGATTTGTGTGTTGGGATTTATGAAAATAAATTTATTTTATTTTATTACGTCTTAAACAAATGAACAAAAGTTCGTTGCGGAATTGGGAATGTTTTACTTTGTCGGTTTTCATCAAATGTTCACGTTTTGAGACCCCCTGAGTCAGAGAAAACGATTTTTATGAAGGTGTCTGTTTGTACACCGAAAAAAAGATGTAACTATATTAGTTCAATAATACCTTGAACTAATACGCGTCGCATAAATTAGAACACAGTAGGTAAAAAAGTCGAACTGCATCTCTTCATTTAATTTGTAATTTTATTGGTTTGAGTATCGAACCGACGCCTATAGCAATACCGAATTACATCGATTAAGTAAGTATTGAAATGGAGCAGTTCTTCATGTAGAACTCGCAACGTTCATAAGTGGAATGTCAGCTGTTCTAAAGCATCGAAACAGATACTGTTCCACTTTTGTATCGGGTACGCAACGAAATTTGAGCCACAGTGCATCGATATAGATATACTGGCTATGCTTCGCTCCGTTCGATTCTGCTGGTTGGAATGCCGACGAGCAGCGAGGATCCAACGAATCTGTAATTTAGGAGCTTCGCATGAGCATTGCGCTGAGCTGAGACGCCGGACAAAATGTGTTGGGCAAAATTAAAGAATAATGATTTAAATATCAAATCTCGCGTGCTCTCAAATTGAAACGTTACAGATTCGTTGGATCCTCGCTGTTCGTCGACATTCGAACCAGCAGAGTCGAATGGAGCAAAGCATAGCGAGTATATCTATATCGACGCACTGTGATTCAAATTTCGTTACGTACCCAATACAAAAGTGAAACAGTATCTGTTTCGATTCATAGAACAGCTGATATTCAACTTATGAATGATGCGAGTTTCACATGAAGAATTGCTCCATTTCAATACTTACTTAATCAATTTAATTCGATATTGCTATAGCGTCGGTTCTATACTTAAACCGATAAAATTACAAATTTAATAAAGAGATCCAGTTAGACTTTTTTATCTATTGAGTTCTAATTTATGCGAAGCGTATTAGTTCAAGGTATTATTGAACTAATATAGTTACACATTTTTTTCGGCGTAGTCTTTAGTTTGTAGTTAGTGTTCTGTAGGCACGATAACTTTCGAAAGATTTATCAGATTGGATTCTGCTTTGGCACACTTTTTTAATGCCTAAAAAGAAAGTGCGAGTTCGTAAACCAGCTATTTTGGATGAAAATTCTAAAAGTGAGCGTATTTTCAAAATATTTGAGACTATTTTTTTCAAGATTTAAAAATTTTATGTACGGTAATTTATAGTACTCGGAAACTAGAACAATTTATCCTTATGATTTTTTTCGATAAAAAGAAAATGATCAAGAGTTATAGCATTTTCAAAACCCAAAAAACCAAAATAAAATAAAGATTTTAAGCCCAACAACGCAAGATATACAAAAATTCAAGCGAAGAAAAATGTTGATTTTTTAAAGCCCTACAAGAATATCATAAAAATGTTTAGAATCTTGTCGATAACTTGAAAATTCCAATTTTGATCCTACAAAAAATAATAAAAAATAAAAAATTCCATTTTGCGGTCAAACTATGCAGGATACGAAAAAAAGTGAATCAACAAAAATTGCGCGCGTTAAAATGATCTACAAATTTTGCATTAATCACTTTGTGATAGAATGCATAGTCCAGAAGTTCATGAAAATCTATCACGTATTTTGTGGATGGCCTTCTTGTTCAATTTTGTTGCACAGTTTTTTTTTAAGCTTGTGTTGTTTAAAAAAACGTACTTTCAAATATTAAAAAAGAACCTGTGTTGTTCTCTAGCGTTCGGTATTTTTACCGTTCTCAAAAGTTCGATTCTTCATCAACAAGCACTTAACAATGTCTTTCCGATAACTTTTGTGTATGTCGATTTGCAAATATTTGATAATTATTAATTATTTAAATCATTTTCATAAACAAATTCAGAGTTTGGCTATTTCTCATCGAAAAGGCTCAATTGTTTCCGTTCATTCAACAAAGAAAGGCTTTTAATAACTTTGTTGCGATAAATTGCAAATTTATAATGTTATTTCAACAATTTTCACAAACAAACTTAGGGTTTGACAATTTTTCAACGAATAGGCTCAATTTTTACAGAATTTAAACCATTTTCATAAACAAATTCAGGGTTTGGCTGTTTTTCAACGAATAGGCTCAATTTTTTAACAGATTTAACTAAGAATATCTTTCCAATTACTTTTTTGTATAATGATCTGCAAATTTCTAAAAGCTATTAAGTATCTAGACAATTTTTATAAGAAAAGTTAAAAGTTTGGCCATTTTCAACGAATAGACTCAACTTCTTCACGGAATGAACAAAGAATGTATTTTTAATACCTCTTTCCTACGATACTTTGCAAATTTACAATAATTATGAATTATTTAAACAATTTTCATAAACATTGATAGTTCGATTATTTTCAATGAATATGCACAATTTGTTTAAGGAGTCAACTATGAATGTCTTCTCGATGACTTTTTTCTATTTTGCTTTGAAAATTTATAAGAAGTATTAACTGGTGTTATTTAAACAATTTTCATAAACTAATTCATAGTTTAGCCATTTTTTAACGAATTGGCTCAATTTCTTTACAGAATTAACTAACAAGGGGAGTGCGGGTAACAGGGGTCACTGATTTTAATCATCTCTTGGGAGCGAAGAATACTTAATATGGTATAAAAAAGTCCAAACCGTTTGCCTAGATAGGAAGCGGTTTTCGAGAAAAAATGGTTTAAAGAAAAACGCGCCGAAACACTACCAGTCGAACTGTAAAGCAGTCAGCCCAGCCGCGTTGGCGTAGTGGTCTAAATTCTAGGTTGGAGACTGCCGTAACGCATTCGCGCCCGTGTACTTTTTTTTTTACAATTAATTTTACCGTAAGTATGCATAATTGTTACAAATATTATAAAAATAATAATAAACCATTTTTTAAATATATTTTAAAACTCGAAAAATTATTATTTCTCATGCAAAAGTTTTTCATTGATAATTTGATGTTTATCCATTATTTTTAAGTAATAAACACTATTATTTTGTAGTGTTTCTATATCTTTAGGAGCGAGAGAATGATTATTTTTTAATTTTATCTTTAAAACTGAATTGAAATACATAAAAATATAAAAGCGGGAGTTGGATTACAAGTACCTATTGATATTTAAAATGAAGAATACGGTATTAGGCCTAGAAAATATTATTTTATTGTTTTAACACTATTCGTTCTCATCCTCGTCTTCGAAAGCAGATTTCGCACAAACTTTAGGATGATAATCATCGTAAAAACATTTGAAGCATAGGCATTTCGCACACCATGCACATTTAGTTTAAAAAAATTTCTCGCTCCGTCGATAGTTTCGCCCCAAACCAAAGGTATCGATTCATTTTTTCAAAACCTGGTGCTGAAAACTGATGATATACAAGAGAATGAATTTTTATAGCATCTTCGCTTGAAGCTTTTTCGTGTTCCTCTTTCAATAGGTTTGTAGCGTTTTGCAATCTCTTGATGAAATTTTTCATTTGTCTATAATAATAGACATTGCAGGGCTGACACAAAGGGGTGCATTTTCCAGGAATGACTTTTAAAGTACAAGTTACTTCTCCAGAGTCGTCTACAAAATTTTCATCATGTAGAACATTATCAGTCTGTCCACCCCAAGAGTCAATTATAAGGAGAAAATTTGAACTTTAAATATTTAACCCTTAAATGACACATGTCATTTTAATATACATACCTGAAACCTATTGTTAAACTTTCACAAAAGTTGGATGGCACAATTCACAATTGTTTACAGTTCACATTTGTTAGTAAAATGTTTTGCGACGAAAGATGATGCTCTGCTGACACATTACAAAATTATAATGTTTATTGCTTAAAAATAATTTATGAACATCAAATTATTGATAAAAAACTTTCATATGAGACATAATAATTTTTCGCGTTTTAAAATATATTTAAAAAATTGCTTATTATTATTTTTATAATATTTGTAACAATTATGCATACTTACGGTAAAATTGATTGTAAAAAAAGATAAGTACACGGGCGCGAACGCATGACGGCAGAGTCTCCAACCTAGAAAGAAGATCACTACGCCGTCGCGGCTGGGCTGACTGCTTTACAATTCGACTGGTAGTGTTTTGGCGCGTTTTTCTTTAAACCATTTTTTCTCGAGAGCCGCTTCCTATCTGGGCAAATGGTTCAGGCTTTTTTCATCCCATATCGAGCACTCTTCGTTCCCAAAAGATTATTAAAATCAGTGACCTCCGTTACCCGCACTCCCCTTGTAAGAATATCTTTCTGATTACTTTTTTCCTTTTAATAATTTTAGTCCTTTTATTTTTGTTATCTGCTTCGAATGCTTTAATATTCTCTTGAATTGAATTATACTGAATTTTTTCAAGATTTTCGGGAATAATTCTCCACCTGGAATATATTTTTCTGTAATTTTTACTGTGATTGAACACGCAATCGAACATACTGGTAATTTTGTTAAATCATTTATGTATTATGTATTCCTCTAAAAATTTGTACGTGCCGACATTTTGGATTGTTTTTCCAAAGTTGCATGCAATTCTTTAGAGTTGCACTATCATTTATTCTGCATCTAATCGTGATAGGGCACCCATGCGAAGCTATGTACAAATAAGAGTGATTAAAGTAAATATTAATTTCACTGTATTTTATTACTTCATTTCCAAATAAAATAATTGCATCGAACAAAATTGAACGCCTGCCGAGCACGCGTATGAGGGAAACTTATTCTTATCTTCAGTCAGATCTTATGGGGTGGAGGTTCTGGTTTCCTCATGGATTTTGAATTGTTGAAATTTTTGTATTACCTTGAAAAGGGTTTGCTGTATGAACACCAAAACAATATATTTTCATATATATGTA
>NC_046665.1:40633345-40651333 GCF_010883055.1 Belonocnema kinseyi
TCACACACACACACACTCACTCACTCACTCACAGACCCCCCCCACACACGCGCGCGCGCGCGCGCATATATATATTACCCATATATTATATTATTTAGTTTAAAAAAATCTCTGCCGTCTTTTTCTTATTTATTACAATTCAAAATTTAAAAAAATGTCTTTAGTTTCTTTCAAATTATTAATCAACTTTGTATGTTTAAAGAAAGAAATACACGAAGATTGCGTGCTGAAATTTATATCGACAACGATTGAAAAAATCATAATCGGTCGTACGAGTGTACTTTTTCGTTTTTTTTTATTAATTCAATTTATGCTGAACAATATAATATTTAATATAATAATATATATTATTTGTATTGAAGAGTATTAATTTTTGGAAAAAATAAACGTTCTAGATATTAAATTTCTAAAAAATAAAAACCAAGAAATAAGAAAAATTAATATTGCGTTTTCGGGTTTTAACTTTTCCCAATTTCTCATACAAAATCGCAGATCACAAGGATTTGTAGAAATTTGTAATTTTCTAAAGAAAACTCAGATAAACTAAGAAAAACTAATATTGCATTTTCGGTTTTTATAAATGTCCTAATTAAATGAAAAATATTTGATTAAAAGCTAGTAAAACTTCCGAATTTTTCATTAAAAAGCTTAACTTTTTAATTTGAAGTTTCTTTCCGAAAAACTAAGCCATTAAACAGAAAAAACTGTTTAAATATTTTTTTTTCTAGGTTTTAAACTTTTTCATAAAATGTAATGTTTTTTCTTTCGTAAAGCCATTCACTGATGACATATTTAAATTCTCATAATTATAAAAAACTTTTTTTCAGATACCTGATTTTTGGTACGACAATTATCTTCAGAAATACTTGAATTTCATTTTTTTTTCATAAAAATTTAGTTTAGCAAATTCAAGTAGCGTAGTCACCTATCTGATCAGACATGATCAGAAAGAGGCGCATGTGCTATAATGTAATAAATATTGTGTCGAGAGACTTTCAGTCTGCGTTTCTACTTGAAAGAGAAAGGTTCGAAAATTGATTATTTACAAATAAAAAATATAGTGATAAATTAATTTTGAAATTCGGGGATTTTAAAAGTGAAAAATAATGATTGCTCACTCAAAACCAATATGATTTTAGTTCTTTATTATGGGCTAAAAAATGAATCAGGTATGATGTAAGTATCGCATTTTTAACTGCTATTCAAATTGTTTTTAGGATATCAGTTCAGATATTAAAAATTTATCCTAAAATATTTAAAATAAATATAGAACAGAGAATTAAAATAAATAGTTACTACAAATTAAAAATAATAATTCAAACAGGATATTCTACACTCAAAAGTTATATTGAATTCAACAAATTATTTTCGACAGTGAAATGAAATGAAATGTGCGCTAACCACTCAAAGTTAAAATTAAGAAAATAATAAACCTGCCTGAAAGAATAAAAAACGGAATGTTTAATGTAAAACTGAATATTTTCAATGTAAGATTGATTACCAAGTAGTGGATCACTTTCAGTTCTAGTCGTTTTCCACTTTTCCTTTGCTTAATAAATTCTTCTAAAAAATATATCACTAAAGTACTTACATACATTAAAGCAAAAATGAGTAAACTTTCAAAATTTTAGACGTTTTATATTATAAATTATAAACAAAAAAGTACGTAAAATGTTTTATCACGCACCTATCACTAACTACAAATTTAGAATGGAAAATTTTAAAATGATATTACCAACATTTTTTTAATATTTTAGATTTAGAAACATCACGTATATGGAGTAAAAATCGTAAAAGTCAAGAGTTTCAATACATCAAAGTCTGTTCCCCAAGTTTTTTGTCTAGTCACGTTGCATGCCTATTTGAGGATAAAATTTTAAATTAATTATTCAAACTATTCATAATTCGGACTAAAATTGTTAATTTTATGCTCATGAAGATTTTATTAAAGTTAAAAATGTATTTATTAACGCTGGTTTCAAATAACAGTAAATAATGATAATTACTTTTGCGTGATACTGTTTATAAACTGTTATTGTTATAAAATGCGAGGATATTTTGAAACGCCGAAGTCAAAATCAAATAAATTGTTTAAAGAGTATTTTTAACAGTATCTTGGAATATTTTTGTCTATTCTGCATGTATTTTAAAAAGATTAAAATTTTTTTCTTGAATGATTGATGCATGTCATGTTACGCGACCTTTAGCAACGTGTTAAATTAATATTCATCGCAAATACATTTCTTGATTTCTCAGTTTAATATTTTTGTAGTCTCTTGAGTTACCGTTTATTAAGGATATATATTTTAGACTGTTTGTCTAAAATAGTTTTATTTAAGAAATTTATCATCTTCGACGTAATGTTCATCATTAATTCAACAGCTTGTATTTCTCTGGTTTTAAACTTCAGATGATACCTCCTACCATACAAAATAATTAATCGTTGATCTGAAACCGACACTATAAATAATAATTGACTGATGGGCAATTTATTTGGCCTTTTTTCGATTGAAATGATTCTAGTAAAAGGTGAAGGTTGAATTTAAAATCAAATATTATTATTCTTCAATTAATATTCAAGTATTATTTCATTTAATTCGTCGTCCCTGTGAAATTAGAATTATTAAATGATATAATTAAACAAATATTTTTTCGTAAATGCCATAATTATTCGATACTCTACAAAAGGATAATGTTACTCAACGTTCTTTTATGACGTGAAAATGCGTTTTTTTTTATTTTGTGGCGTATCGAATAATTATGGCATTTAGGGAAAAAAATGTGTTTATCTATATTATTTAGTAATTCTAATTTCGCAGACACGGTGAATTAAATGAAATACTACTTGAATATTAATTAAAGAATAATCATTTTTAAATTTGCTTGTTTTCATGATAATTATCATCAAATACAAGCAATTTAAAAACAATCTTTATATCAGTATACAAATACAGTGAACCCTAGATATGGGGCCCCCTGATAGAGGTCTTCCGAGAATTGACGACGCGCCGCAAGTAGGGGTAAAAGGAGTTACGCGGGGTGAGTGGCGGTCGCTCAGGGGTGAACAACCGAAAACGTTTTCTACGAAACGATCCTCTGTCTTAAAAAAGTTAAAGAAATAAACAAAAATAATAAATTCACTTAATTTTTCTTTTGAATTGACTTTAAACAATTTCATGTGTCTGAGCGGAAAAGAATGTTATTTTAATTAATTTTTATTGTATTGAACAATTATAAACAGAGGAGGTAGTAAAAAAAAAATTGAACTCTGAATGTGAAAAATTATACTTGGAAAACTCTATATACGACTCTACACAATCTTTGCATTTAAGAAATTAAATATTTTAAACATAAATTTAAGATGGATTAATCCTAGATCGTAAAACTACACAAAATGTGGCACATATAAGATGAACTCTCAGGATGACAATCGAGTCGCGGGGGAATTTTTTAAGATGACACTTCGAAAACCTGACTTTTTTTAAAAAAGCGTAGTTATGCTTTTTCGTTTAACATTAAGTTGCTTCCAGACTAAAGTGACCATTGTATTTTTTGATATTTCTATTTATTTTTTTAGTATTACCCTAAATTTGAACTAGAACCAGCCATAAGGGCCCTTTTCCTGTAGACCCCTACAAATAATTATTGCAATTTAAAAGTCGACTAGACACCGCTTGATTCTATATTTCAAGCATTTACACCCAAGAACGAAAAACAGTTGTAAAAGCATTGTTTTTTCAATTGATTTTAATTATTTGGTGTAGTTTTGCAGTGTAGAATTGAATTGTGTAGCGGTTTTAAAGTTAATATTATTATTGTTAGGTGTAATATTTTACAGTAAAGGATTAAAATGTGTTGAGTTTAGTAATTAATCAATTCAATATTTAAAATAAATATTATTTTGTAGAGTCCTCGCGAGTATAGTTTGCTTTGTAGAGTTTTCAGATGTTAAGTTTAATTTTGCAGAATCGCTACTGCCTCTTGTAAATATACATACACGATAGAATGAGTTATTCAATCATTTAACATTTATGTAAATTAATAACTATCAAGGAAGAAATTTCCGAATTTCGACACGTTTCATTTTTTCAGGATGAAGGTTTCCAAATTCATAAATTTGAATTCAGAACTGGAAGATCAAATTTAATTAGAGATGAAAAGTATAGCTGTTAATAACAATAATCGAAGAAGGCTGAAATTTCATTGCTGGAGTAGAAAAATGGCGGTTAAGAAAGTGGAAGCTTTCGATGCTTCCGAACCTTTGAAGGTTGAAAAAAACAGTTTTTCCTTTTTTGGAAAATCTTCTCAAAAAGTTACAAGCATTGAACGCCGAGTTGATGTACCTCCCTCGCCGAAAAGGGGCGCTTTGCTTGGAAATAGCAATTCTATTGGACGGAGAGATTCTATGGATACCCAAGTAAGTGAACTCAATTAATTAAGCAATTCATTTGTAGTTCCTTAATATATGAAATTCAGTAATAATGAACATTTGAATTATATTTTATTTTTATTTACAGAATCCTGATAATTTTGCATCTGCAATTGGCTTAATTTTGCTGGTCGCTCAATTTTTTGGCATCCTCCCAATTTCTGGAATTCGCTCAAGTACGCCAAAAAAATTTAAGTTCAGAAAAACCTCCCCGCGAACTTTATTCACTTACACTGTTGTTTTGGGAAATACTGTAATGACAGTAGTGTGTTTGATACACATGGTGAAAACCTTCAGCTCCAAATCGTTTCAAATTCATGGTAAATTATTTTTATTCATTGTAACAAAAAATCTCGAAAATTTCCAATTATCACACATAACTTATATCTAAATTGAAATTTATCTTGCTAAATATTTTCTTCATAATTGTATCTTATTATCGTGGTCAATACTCTCTGGTCAATTAGGGTAGCTATACAAATTTTTCTTAAATATATTTTTTTAACATGGTAGTAATGTTATTTATTTTCGTTGATTTAATCCTATAATGTCTGGTGCTTTTGCAGTCAATCAGAGAAGAAGAGGTTACTGAGGCCATAAATAGACATTATAAAAAATTTTCATAAAGGTTTTTCTAAGCGAAATAAGTTAATTATAATGTTTAAAATGTCAAATAAGAGTAGAAGTGTGTTAAAAACTTATGCTCAGAGATTGACTGGGCTAAGCATATATGGGTGGAACAGAACTTTTGAAAATATAAATAGATTTTTCTCTAAATGCAACTTTTACTTTCACATAATTTTTGATAGAATTTTTTTGGAAATACCTACTCTTTAAAATTAGATTATTCTTTGGGGGCGTTAAGATACTTAGGGGAGCGCTTAGCGAATGGGGCGTGGGATGGCGGCCACCCAATATACACACGCCACCAGTTCGCCTCTGCAGTTTTGCTGACTTGTCAATGTGATTTGACAATTACTTCTCATTATAATTAATTTATATCGCTTGGAAATATCTTTTTACAAATTTTGACATAATCTCTATTTATGGCATAATTAATCTCTTCGTCTCTGGTTGACTGTAAACGTACCAGACACTTGTTATTAAAAAAAGCTTTATTTCGTTATTTTACTTTCCCTAATATTAAATAAGTTGAGAAGAAATACATGAAACGATCAATAATTCTTGATCACAGCGGCTGTTCCACAGATACCCTACAAGTGGAGGGGGCGCGTCGCAAAGTGGTTCAGATGGTACGAAAAGGTGATCAAAACTAAAAAAATTAATTTGGTTTTTTATGTAGAATTGATGTCAATCTATTAAAAAGTATTTGAAGTTCATGATAGTACAAAAATCATGAAAATATATTATTATTTTAGGTCTTTTTTGAGGCTTCAAAGTTGAACAATTTAAGAACTCTCTCTCAACGCCTAATATACACCTTAACTTTAGGAGGTGCTGTATCGAGACAAACAAAAAACATGTTTAAAAAGATTATATTGAATTATAGGGTATTCTTTTATTTAAGTGATTCAAGTATTAAGAATTTCATATTCATAAATTTTATTAATTTTTAAAAATTATATTCAACGCATAAAATTATTTCTCATTTAATCAGCTTTCGGTTGAAAAAAATTAAGTGCAACACCTTGCGTACAAAAAGTGGAAATGCTACATTGTAGTGAAAGATCTGATGCATTCATTTAAATCAAAGATTTTTGCGCCAACTTGCGACTTCTCAATTGGGATACTAATTACGAGGGCTACGCAGGCAGGAATTTGCCCGCGGCGATGCGTATAAGTATAACCCTCGTAGCAGTTTGACGAAATAGGGATTTTAATTTACACAGTTTTTAGTAGTGAGCGATTCAGATATTCAATATCCTATGCTTATTTTTATTAAAACATTTACCAGATAATTCAGCAATTATACTACAATAAAGGACTAGGTTTTATCAAAAGAATTCTAAATTCTTTTTGGATATATTCCAGGAGCGAATTTCAATAAATTTGTGTACATTATTTGTTTGCTTACATAATTATTATTTTGTCAATTATCATTTCCCTTAATTTGACACAGAAAATAACATCTGAATTTTATGTTTAAAATCAGGAACTTGAAATACTATTATAAATTAAATTTCAGACATTCATAGGGTTCTTTTAAATTAGGCCAACGTATTACATTTGCCACTTTTAATTTTTTTAATTTTCGTGGCATATATAAAATAAAAAAACTACTTTATAAATTCGATTTAGTTGAAATTTTTTACTAATTCTAATCAGGGGGTTAATTCTAGCTTTAAAACAGTTTTTTTTTACTACTGTATCAGTAACAATGACTAATTTATCAGTAAAAACTACTGATTCATAGCTAGAATTGAGCCACTAATTGTAATTAGTAAACATTTTAACTGATTCAAGTGTAGAGTGAACAATGTTTCTGAACTGGATTTAATAAAATTGTATTCATGTTCAGAATGCGTTAGAAGCCATTTTGGGTTCGCCATTTTCAATCATAAAATTTTGACAATAAATTTTGAATCAGGGACCCGTAAAGTATTTACAAAATAAATTTCATGCAAATCGGATAACATTTCGACTTTTGATCACCTTTTTGTACCATCTGAACCACTGTGCGCCGCCGCCAACCTTATACTGAGGACTAAAAAAATGATCTGCGCCTGCTTGTTCATAAGACGTGAAAGGCTCACCTTTTTAATTTTTAACCTCAAACTGCTGTTAACTTTGAGAATTTGATATTTCAAATATATAAAATAAAATTATGACTAAAATATAAAGTATTAGCAGCAGCGATACAGAAAATTTATTCAACTTTGGTTTAAATTGTTTAAAAAAGTCAAAGATTTTTTGAAACGTAAATGGGCATAATTTTTTGTATAAATCCGGCATTTCTCAAAATAACGAAGATAAGTAAATTTTTCTTTTAGATTAATGTGAATATTTTTTATTGATTTCCAAATCGACAAAGAAATTTAAAAAAATTAATTTAAATAATTATTATTTTTCTTTGTTGAATTTTTCTATATTTCGGATGATTTAATTAACAAAATAAAACAAAGTTCAGAGAGAAAAACAACAATTTTGCCCTTTCCCCTTAGACTTTTCAACGTACCTCATATATTTTCGAATAAACATAGATATTTGAGTTTCAGAAAAAGATAGTTATTTTTCTGAACTTCTAAGACTTTTCATTTTTTTAATTGATGTTTAAATTGTGTTCTTTGAAGATAAAAAGTTTCAAGAAAAATAATCTATTTTTTCAAAATAAAATAAAAGTCATGTTGAAAATAATTAAACACTGACCAAAATACAAATAACGAATTTTAATTGACGTTACTGATAGGAATCAAGAATATTCATAAATTAGAACTGATGATTAATTAATGATAAAATATTATTTTTTGATGAATAAAAAAATGCCAGGTACAAAATTCTAATTTTTTATTTTGTTGTAGGAGGAATTTCTGATGCGACCGTGGGAGCTGTATTTTATGTAAACACTTTAATCGGGACAATTCTTTTTCTAACTCTCTCCCCAAGATGGATATCTCTTCAATATGATTGGAGAACCATGGAGCAATATGTAGACAGGTTGATTATTATCTTATTTATCGATAAGTGTAAAGAAAATAACAATCCTAAATAAGTAAAGCAACTTTTATCAATACAGTGAATCTGTTTGGCTCTGGAACATCCTAGAGATAGCTACAAATACGTAAATTATGATATTCGATGGATATCCATAAGATTAGGTCGGTCAACAAAAAAATTGGATTTTTTTAAGTCTTGCTATCTCATTTTGTGTTATTTGGTGAAAAAATATTTCCTTCATTTTTTGAGTATAACAGAGTATATAACTTTTTCAACTTATGGGCCACTTCAACTCTGTCCACAATTAGTCCAAGATTTTTTAGTGAGTAGCCCCTCGATCCACATATTTGCCTGGGATGTTTTAAGGAAACTTCATGACAACATTGAATTTTGGTATATCCTATTTTTTCTCCTAGATATCATGGGAACATCCTAGGGATATATACGGGATGTTCCAGCAAAATGAAAATTTTGATATCTATAAATCCATAGGATATCCTGACAACTTCCTCTCAGCAACATCTGATTCCAGGATATCCCATTTATGTCCACAGATATCTTAGAGATATGTAGAGAATATCCCATCTTGACAGAAATATACATATAAGTAGGATATCCTGCGATGTTTTTGGGGCTCATAATAACAAAAGGCGATACCGGAGTACGCTATTCATATGAAAGTTTTAAATATCCTAACAACTTCCCCCATACCAACAAGATATCTCCGATAATCATAGAATGTCCATAGGATGCTAGTATGTTTTTTAAATGCTTACAAGTTTGAAGTACTTTATTTTATTATTCGTGATATTTCATATGAGGGGATTTTTTAATTTATTATTATTATACCATTAAGCTTTTTGGGGTAGGCGTGACTAAGGGACCCACTTGGGTCCATTAGTATCCATGGTATTTTGTTTCAGGCGTCATTCACTCTATTGACACTATTTTTAATAACTATCTGTCACCATGCTTCTCTTTCTATTTCTGTGACTTCTTATGTCTCTTATAATTAGGGTTTCATTCACACATTCACACATTCTAACCATTCTTGCCGCGGTCTGCCTCTGGGCACCCTGCCATTTATTTTACCTTGATACACTTGTTTCGTTAGTCGTTCATCTGGCATTCTTTCAACATGCTCGAACCATCTTAACCTGCATTTTATTCGCCGGAATTTCATGTCAATCGCGTTAATTTTACTTCTATCTTTTTCTTGGTAGTTTTTCGCTACCGTATATCACAGTCGGCACAAATGTAGAATATTATGTATTGCCATTTTAGCTTTTTTGGATATATCTTTACTTCTGATAAGGGGACCTGTTCAATCAATAACCTTCTTACCCTCGTTTATGCGCCTATCTAACTTCTCATCTAACTTTCCGTTACTAATGAGTAAGTTACGAAGATATACGTGCTTATCAACTTGTTCTATTCTCTCATCATTTAAGACATTGTTTTATCACCATTTCCTTCGAACGCCATAATTTTTGTTTTATTTATGTTAATTCTTGGGCCCATATTCTTAATACTTGTATTCAGTTTGCTCAACTTTCTTCGCAAGTCTTCGATTGATACTGCCATAACCACCTTATCAGCTGCGAATGTTGACTCACGTACCCTTACTGTTTCGAGATCCACATCTTCTTCGTCGAAGAGGGCCATTCTTAAACACTTTTCCATGGAAAAATATAATGAATAGCCATGAGGATATAACGCATCCTTGTCGAACATCTTGCGTAATATCAAAACAGTCATTTAGTTTCTCATGAACCCTGACACTCGCCGTGCTACCAGCATGTATTGTTTTTATTGCTAGTGCAGAAGCCAACCATTGACTCCGTACTCTTTCAGGACTATCCAAAGTTTACTTCTATCTACATCGTTAAAGACTTTTTCTAGGGCAATAAATGTACAGGAAACTTTTTTTCCTACTCTCAAACTTTTTTCTGTAATCTGCCTTAAACTAAATATTTGATCCGCACATTATCTTCCTGGAATGAACCTATTTTGGACTTCCCAAATCTTTTCTTCTGTTATTTTCATTACCCTACCAATAAGTATTTTGGAGTTTATTTCACTTACGGCACTTAATAAGCTGATCCTCTTTAATTATTGCCTTTGCTTTTATTTCCCTTTCTTTTGTAAATTAGTACGATAATCGCTTGTTTGCAATCGTCTAGGACTTCTCCAATCTCGACACATAAATTTATCAATTCGCACAGCCCATGTGGTAGGTACTTTCCATCGGGTTTAAGAATTTTAGCGTTATCCCAAAAACATCTCAGAATATCCTAATGTTTTTTTTTTACCAGGGATGTCGAAACATTTTGTCTTTGAGTTTCGGTACATGTAGAGTGGGCTGAAACACTGTATTTACATCCCTAGGGTTGAAACATTTTTTTCAACTCTAGAGTAGACACGTAGGTAGGTAGGTAGGTAGGGTCTTCAGGTAACTCAACTCGAATTTTCAATAGATTTTCTATGAAAAATAATATACATTATTAGGAATGTAACACAACGATCGCAACTCGTGTGAAGGCAGCCCTTGCTTCGCTCCGGCAGCAAACTTCACACTCGTTGCAATTGCTGTATTTCATCCCTTGTAATGCAACATACTATTATATTTTTTCAGATGTAAAACTCCAAGGCCAAAATTGCGATTGATATTCTCAATTCTATCAGCATCTATTTTAATGCCAGCTTTAGCGGAACATCTTCTAAGTATTGTCTCAAACTCCCCATCAGAATCTTGGACAAATTCGACTTTTGATCAATTTCTCGAAATGTATACCATTAGGTCACATCCGTTTCTTGTAAAGCATGGTAATTACTGAAAGATCCGGTGATTTTGTTCATGTAAATCAAATTAATTTTCTATAGAAGTACTTGCCTATAACAATGATTTTTCAGAGCAATAATTTTTTATGAAGTAAATTTCATAGATAAATATTTTTTCTAACAAAATTGTTGAGATAAGTAACTTTTGTGCACAAATAATATTCAACGAAATATTTATTTATAATCAATTGGTTAAACTAATTTTCAGTGGAGTACAATTTCACGCTGGGGCTTTACACGTTTGTCATCAGCAGAATTGCAACATTTACGTGGAATTTTACTGATCTCTTCATTATGCTGGTAAATTAAAAAAAATTTGATTCGCTTTCTCTAAATTTCACTGGGATCTGTTTCATTATTATCAAGAAATTTTATTAATTTCATATATAATTTCTTAGATTTCCACTGGCATAGCAGAAAGGTACAAACAATTAAACAAAAAAGTCACGACAAATGAATCAAAACAATTCAGTCCTGGAGAATGGAAGGAACTTCGAGAAAATTATGCAATCCTAAGCACCTTGGTCAAAAAAGTGGATGACCAAATCTCGTCTATTATTTTTCTCTCCTTTGGGAACAATCTTTATTTCATTTGTCTCCAACTTCTGAACGGGCTTTCGTAAGATAATTAATTTTTATAATTAAAAGAGGAAAAATAGTTTCTATTTCAATCGTTTTTATAGAAGTTACCACTTAAGTTGTTATTTTATACTGCTTTGTTTTTTACTCAAATTATTATACTTAATTTATTTGTTCTACAATAATTTTTTTTTAATAAGACATTTTTTATTGTCTTTAGGCTTCCAGAGGATGGAAAAACGATTAACACAATATATTTTTTTGCGTCGTTTATTTTCCTAGTAGGAAGAACAGTTGCTGTGACATTATTCACTGCAAGGATCAATGATCAAAGCAAAGTCGTGCTACCCTGTCTCTTCAATTGTACAGCTCCAACGTATACATCAGAGGTAAATGTAAAAAAAAACAAGTTCCAAGCGCATGCTGAAAATTACAAGCCAGGTGATATTGTATTATAATTAGTGTCACGACAGGTTTGTTTACAAGGAAAGTATTTGTTTGTTATCCAGGCTCAGAGACTTCAAGTTCAACTCACCACCGATGAAGTGGCCTTGACGGGATTACGATTTTTTTCGATTACAAGGAATTTTATGCTTGCGGTACGAAAAGAATTTAAATACAATTTTGAAGAAATATTTTGTATTTTTTACTCAAAGTATTTTTTTCTTGAACTAGTTTTACGATTTTCCTTACTGAATGCATTTTTGCTCCACATCGTCCTATATAAGGGGACCCCGAATAAAAAATGATTCGACTTGAGTTCGACTTGAATTGCCCTCAATCAAGACATGTTGAAGTCGAAAAGTTCGACTTGAGCATGTGTCAGTTTTAAGACGGAGCCAGACTGCAATTTATGCATTGGAGATAATTTTTATGTCTTGAAGACATAAATTGATCTCTTAAAGACATAAATTTATCTCTTGAGTCGAATTTGTATGACTCCAACACGTGCGGTTTATAACTTCGAGCGTATACCTGCCGTAACAAAAAGGGTAATTCTAACAGCCATAAAAGCTAATCCTTGTTAATGGTTAAACAATCTTGTATATTTTTATACAATTTATATATTAAATCAACTTATTTACGGATTGTTATTTGTATTATACATGTTTCATGATGATACCGAAAATGTTGTTTGTTTTTACGCAATTCTAACGGCTTAGAATATCCTTTTAGAAAGTTAGAATTTTTATTTTTTTGAAGAAAATTGTTAAGGGTTATACTCGCTCAGACCCACCGATTCTGAATTTTTAAATTAAAAATAACTGATTTAAATATTACAAATTTTTCATTCATCAATTTTAATCTCATTTATGAGCCAAAAAAGGTTCGATAATCTCAGCCAAGACAAGGCTCGTCTTGAGTCAAGTAAACGCCGTCGTAGCCAAGACAAGGCCCGGCTTAGTCGAACTCTAGTCGAAGCATTTTTACTCAGGACATTATGATATACACGGTGATAAGGTTTTAATGTGAATTAAAACATACGGATCTGAAATTTTGAAATTAATATTTCCAATAGATTTCGATTCTCTTCTGTTAAATTGAATAATCGAATAAAGCAGGTCTCACACTCACACTTTTACAATGTCTCGTCGGGCAACGAAAGGCTCCCTTGTGACTGGTCACAGAAATAATGTAAGGTCACCCCCGCTCTCCTTTTCCCACACCTCATGGAGTGCGGGAAGGCACCCCTGTAACTATAGTCACAAAATTGAAAAAAAGTAAAGAATTCAATATTTTGAAAACTATTCGAAATATCGATTTAAAACTTTTAGATTCCTATCCATTGCAAACAATCTTATAGGAATCCGCATTAAACCTTTGTCACCACGGATATCGTAATCTTGTCCTATTTAAAATCTTCTACTTTTCAAAAACTTGCAATATTTTTTATACCAACTTTCATATTTATTTTAATAGGTTGCTGGGGCAATCGTAACATATGAAGTTGTGCTCCTGCAATTCAACCTGGCTTTGAGAAAATAGAATTTAATCACAAGAAGGGAAAAAGGAAAAAGTCAGATAAAAATGAAGAGATTTTTAATAATTGCGAAGTACGTTCGTTAAACAAATTACACCATTGACACTTTTCCAAAGTCAAAAGTGACATCAACATAAACAGTATTATATTCTATTTTATAAGACTCTTTTTATTAAAAAAACTATAATAAAAATAACTAGAGTTACGGAATTTTGTAACCTTAACCATTTATTGAGTTACATTATTTCTATAATATTTACGAATTTCTTTTTAATAAAAAATTAGTAACTGAATTTATTTTTCAACTTGGGGTTAAGAAATATTTTTATTTCATTTCGCAAACTTTGGTGATATTTGATGGTTCTGCTTGTTGAACTGAATTAAACTGGACGAGGACTAGTTCGTAAGTGACGATGGTTCCTGCCACCTGAAAATTCAAAATTAACATTTACTTGATAAAAGATTAAAAATTATTTAAATTCTTAATTTTAAAGACTTCTTCATTTTGAATTTACTATTCAGAATACTTAATGAAAAATTTGAGATAGTTTTTTTTTCTTGGATGTTTAGATTTTTTTTTAGTTTTGAAGAATTTATTCACAAAGGAATTGACAATTTATAATATCGTTTAAAGAAGAATTCGCCTTCCCTTTGCGTCCCACCCCTCCAATTTCCCTACCCCCTTTCTTGTTTTTCTTCTGACACTTTTTTTGACCAAATTTTCAAATCTATAAGAAGTCGATTTTTGAAGAGGATTCCCAGTATTTTTCTATGCATGTTACTGATGAGCCATGCACTAAATATGAAATGAATTTCCAATACATTTTCCATTTATTACTGACCGTCAAAACGAGGCTTCTGGTGATAGAAAAGAATTTCATCCCAGTGAAACTGATATTGTCAGTTGTGACTTGAGTCAAAAATCTATCAACCTAATAAAAAATGCAAATTAGTAAAATTTCCCTTTACTTTTATAAATATGTGTAAAATAATTGTGAATTATTTATCTCATATTTGATTATATTATTGTAGTTTCAATATTTCCTTACTCAGACTTATCTTTAAGAAAGTACTTGCGCACAAAGATATAAAGTCCGAAACAAAGGGTCCTTCAAGCCGGATCTAATTTATTTTATAATTTTATATATTATGGATCTCATTCTAATAAATCAATTTTTTTCTTACCTCGGTGGAATAATTGGAACTCGAAACACTGTATAAAACTGGAGCTGGAAGCACAGACTCATCGTGTATGCCTGCAGCATATAAGGATACTGCAGCAGTCCTCACCAACAAAAATCCAAAAGAAAAGCAAAAATACGCTGTCTGAACTGCATTTCTCATGGGGCTGTCGAAAAAATTTTAATTCACCAATAATTTCATGAACTAAAATTAATTAGTACTTATATTCTGAAATTTTAAAAAGTATTTAAAAAATTTGCAAATCGACATTAAAAGCAAATGGCTAGTCTAAAATAAAATTATTATAGTCTTTGGCTGTGAACCAAAAATGAACGCACATGCACAATGAATAAAAATCTAATCGAAAATCAAAGTAGTTGCAGAATGAATTCAAAATAATTTGTACGGATTATTGTAAATTCTTTGAATTTTCAAATTCAGGTATACATAACAATTGCTATGGTTAACCCCTTTGGGTAGTAAATATTATATATGTTTGGAAAAGTTCATTAATTACGTAAGAATGATTTTTGAAATTGAATACCCATCCCCCTACTGATAAATTACTTTCACTGTAAACGAGATTTAAAAAGATTTCGAAGGACTACAGTGAATTAAAAACAATTGCAACATTACAACAGCTTATAGAAATTACCTAGTAAAATTCAGAGAGAATTTCAATTATTTTAAGGATTTTTTAGGACTTTAAGAAATTAAGAATAATGATTTCCGTGCATTACAAAGAATTTCAACGGATTTTAAGAGATTTTGAAATATTTCACTCCGAAGAATTTTCACGGATTTTAAAGGATTTCAGGAAATTTTAATGAGGTTTCGAAGATGTGGACGGATTTAAAGGCATATGTTAAAAGGTTTCACGGAATTTCAAATAATTTTAAGAGATTTCAAAAGATTCCAGAGTATACACGGAAAAAATTAATTGATTCTTTCACCGAATTTTTTGTGTTAATTATGAAAACCGATTGGAAGTGAAATTATCATGAAACCGAAAAAATCTCCTTTATTCACGGTTTCTTTGCGCGAGGAATCCGAGTTTCTGCACTATTAAGACAGTGTGAATTATTTTTCCGCGTGTTTACGAATTTGAGTTGATTTCGGAAGATTTCAAAAGATTTAATGGAATTTCAAAGGATTTCAGTATATCATAAAGGATTTTAAGGGATTTCTAGGGACTTTAATTCCTTTTTAGAGATTTTTTGGATTCTTAAAGGATTAAAAAGGATTTCCATGGGAGTTTGAAAATTATAAGCGATTTAATTGCGATTAAAAAAGGTTTCACGAAATTGCAAAGAATTTAAAGAAATTTCAAAAGATTTCTAAGGATTTAAAGAAATGTCTAGGGACCTTAATCATTTTAAAGGACTTTCAAAATATTACGTGAGATATTCAAGGAATTCCACGGAATTTAAAGAATAAAATAAAGATTTTGAGGAATCCCGCGTGATTCCATGAAAGATGGAATCATACTTCAAGAATGGGTAACTTCTTGACTCTGCAATATATTGATTGTGGACGTATATATGGTATATGTAACACAAATAATTAAAAAATAAAAAAATAATGACAAAGTGCGTATAATGATATAAAAATAATTTTAAGAGACACAACAGGTTTAAATTAGTATATTAAAAAAAAAATGAGAAAGATGAAACTTTCGTAAGAAATGTTTTGACTTCCTTTCCCAAAAAAACCTTACGTAATTAATGGACACTCACGTTGACATTTTTATGTAAATTATTTTCTAAAACATTTTAGATTTATTTAACACTATTCACACTGGCAACTATTTCACATCCCAGTGGGCACACAAGTCCTGAACTTGTCCTATATAGATTTTTCGGCGGACGTCTTAAGGACGTCCTGAGGACCTTTTAAAGACATTAAAAGATCCAAAGGACGTCTTAAAGACGTGGAATCATATGACATAGAGGTACATTCTAAGGACGTCTTTAGGACGTCCCGATGCCCACTGGGATCATTCTTTGGCTTTCAACCAATTGCGTTTTACACAATGTGGAAAGTTCTATTATCCAAGCACAAAAACTATATCAAGATTCAAAATAAGCAATAAATATTTTTTTAAATTTTTATTATAAACATATTATGTATTATAATATAATATATCATTATATTATATAATTTATTATTATAATATCAAAATAATATATATTACCATTTTTATTATATTTTTTTTATATTACATATAAATATAATTTATATGTATTACATTTTTGTATTTGGATTCTAGTGTTTGAAGCAGGGCTAATTGAATACCTCGTCAATACCTGCCACTCAAGATAGCTTTAAACAATAAACGACAAATTTTTGTTAAAATCTAATTTTAATCGAAGCATAATTAGTTCATGATGTAAATATACGTTTCACACATGTACATTGAAGAAATTTTTATTAATTTCAACTAAAATGATCAAGAGATATTTTTCCTTATTTGATATTTAGTTCTAACAAATCTTTATGTTACATTCGATTATTATTGACCAAGTCAAAAATTGAGATGAAGAAAGTTAAAAAGCACTTCTTATCTGTATTAATAACATAAACACATAAACGAGTTTTGTCACGACACTGAACAAACAAATAATTCTCAATCCTGACCCCTTTTGGCCTATAAATTTATTTAACAAAAACGTAGTTACATTTTGCTGTCATTATAAGGAGTTTAATAAATTTAGTTTAAGTGATGAGTCCAGAATGTTTGTTTACCGCGAAATCTTGATATAAATTATTAGTGATACTATAATTGGGTCAGAAATGATAATTTATTTTAGAAGGCTATAGAACAGATATGTAACAGAAAGCTCGAAGTCCGATACTCGAGCGGGTTGAGTCAAGTTGACCCGAGTAAAAATGCTTCGACTTGAGTTCGACTTGAATTGCCTCCAATGAAGGCATGCTGAAGTCGAAAAGGTCGACTTGAACATGTCTCAGTTATGAGACGGAGCCAGACTTCAATTTATGTCTTGGAGACAAACTTCTATGCCTCGAAGACATATATTTATCTCTTGAGTCGAATTTTTATGACTCCAACACGAGTGGTTTATAACTTCGATTGTATACCTGTCCTAACAAAAAGGGTCGTTCTTACAGTCATAATAACTAATCTTTGTTAATGATTAAGAGATTTTGAATATTTTTATACAATATATATATATATCCTCCATCGGAGGACGTCCCTGGTTCGGTTTTGATTCCTCTAGAATCAAACCGAAGGGCCTATGACAACGCCACCGAACGCGTCCTCGGGTTGCGGATAGAGGGTCCCTGTACCAAGGGTTTCTGCTGAATATGGTTACAAAAATAAATAGGCAGTCGCGGACAA
>NC_046665.1:40651433-40669878 GCF_010883055.1 Belonocnema kinseyi
TATTATACTTGTTTGACGATTATATCGAAAGTGTTATTAGTTTTTACGTATTTCTAACGGCTTAGGAGATCCTTCTAGAAACTTACAATTTTTAAATCTTTGAAGAAAATTTTTAAGTCTTATACTTGTTTAGATCCACGCATTCTGATTTTTTAAATTAAAAATAACTAATTTTATAATTACAAATTTTTCATCCATCAATTTTAATCTCATTTATGAGCCGAAAAAGGTTCGACCATCTCAGCCAAGACAAGGGTTGTCTTGAGACAAGTAAACGTCGTCTTAGCCAAGACAAGGCTCGACTTGAGACAAGTAAACGCCGTTTTAACTGATGTGGTCATAAAAGTAAGACGAAGGCCTATGTCTCGACTCAGTTTTGAGACGCAGTCAGGCATCGATGTCTTGGAAACAAACGCAAGACATAATCAAGTCGAACTCAAGTCGAAGCATTTTTACTCGGGGAGCCGGGCTCGATCAATTTCGGGCCGGGATGGGAGTAATTTCAAAAGCTCGCAAAATTTCGGGTAGTTCGGGAACTCGAAAATGTTAGAAATTCCAAAAGTTATTTGATTTGCATAAAACTTGATACTCGGTGGTTTTCAGAGTCCTTTGTATTCGAGGAATTCAGAGAACTCACGGGATTCAAGGGATTCACGGATCTCACATGATTCAAGGATTTCATGGAATTCAAGGAACTCAAGGACTTCCAAGAATTTACGCAATTCAATAAATTTGCTGAAATGAAAAAATTAATGGAAATTAAGACAATTACGGAATTCAAAGAATTTACGGAATTTAGACCTTAAATTTGTTAAGTTCCGTACATTTCTTGATTTGTGCGAATTTTTTGAATTCCTTGAATTCCGCGCATTCCTTAAATTCCGTGAATTTGCTTAATGCCTTGAATTCCGTGCATTCCTTAAATTCCGTGAAATTTCTTAATTGCTTGAATTCCGCGAATTCTTTGAATTTCGTAAATTTCTCTTGAATTTCGTGACTTCCTTGAATTTCGTGAATTCCTTTAATTCGGCTCGGTCCGAAAAAGTCAAACATGACTTGGCCGGAACTTTCGAGCTTTTTGCACAGCCGTATATTTATAACTATTTGAGTACTTTGGAAAAGTTTTGTAACTTTTTTCAGCTCTGGTGTTTTTAATTTGTTCTTTGACGACGTTAAGAGTATCTTAATAAAAAATAAATCGTTATTAATTGTGAGCATTCGCATAAGGGTCCTATTTTTTTGCGGACACCCACAATTCTCTTTCAATATCTTAATACTTATTTAATATTTGATTTTGCTTTAAATTGAAAGAATTATGAAAAAACGAACTTGTTTTTAATCTGGAAAATTGATTATGAGCCTCTTTAGAATAAAAAATTTCAAATTTGGTTTCGAATTTAATTTTTAGAACAATTTTATAGGTATCATAAGTAAGTTATTAGAATTTTCAAATATAACTTATTCAATTTTTGTGTAAATACTTGAAGGAATGGAGAAGCTGGATACAGATGAAGTAGAGATTTGTGGAAAAGGACAAGAGAACGATGTCCGAAATGTGAGAATCGACGTATCTCGTCATTGTTGAAAGTCGATTGAAATCCATTCTTGCTTCAGCCCACCACCATTCTGGCATCGCCTTCACAATGAAACAATGCTGACGTCGTTGATTTTAGTTAAAAATTATGAAAAATATCATAAAAAGCTGAATTTAATCAAGAAATGATTTCCTTTTATATTTGACTGTTAAAAAAATATTTGCAACAAATGTTTGAAAATTGATTCTCGAATCAAGAATGAAAATTAATTATTAAAAAAAGTTGGATAAAGTTCCAAAAAGCGCTTATCTTCTATTAATTCGAAACTTCGTATACTTATGTATTTTGACGCGCTGATAACGAATATGATAGTGAAAATAACCGCAAATTTTATTTTCATGGTGAAAACCATGAAAAACCCATAAAAATCATGTTTTTTTTTACATTTATCTCAGTGAATAGCAAAAATTTATAAAAAAGCTTAAAATAAAAGTTGTAAATCCTTTGAAAGTACATGCTTTATGATGATTATGTTTTTACCCTACGACTGATGGTTTTCGACAAAATAGACGATAAATATGAAAAATCACAGATATACTGCAAAATGTTTAGCGGTGGGACGTAAATTGTATGAAAAATTCCTGGAAGGCTGGATGGACGTTAAATATTGAAAATCGCAAAAATACTGAACATAGAAAATTCTTGGAAGTTTGAGTCTAATTCTGTGACCTGTCAGAAGGGTGCCTTCCTGCCCCCATGAGACGTTGGAAAGGGGGTCGTGTGTTATTTAAGTTATTTCTGTGGCCAGTCACAGGGGTGCCTTCCCGCCCCCCATGACACGTTGGAAAAAGGATCGTGTGTGACCTTACACGTTGGAAAGGGGGTTGTGTTTGACCTAAGTTGTTTTTGTGACCAGTCATTGGGATGCCTTTCTGCCCCCATGAAACGCTGGGAAGGGAGTCGTGTATGACTTGAGTTATTTCTGTGGCCAGTCACAGGGGTGCCTCCCCCCCCTCTCATGAGAAGTTAAAAAGGGGCTCGTGTGTTACTTAAGTTAGTTCTGTGTCTAGCCATAGGCGTGCCTTCCCGCCCCCCATTACACATTGAAAAGGGTATCGTGTGTGACCTAAGAAACTCTACACTTCGTACCGACATTTCCCTTATTTTCTCGAAAACTGTCAGTCTTAGGGTAAAAATATATTAAACATAAAATATGTATTTTCAAAGGATCTACAGCTTTTATCTTAAGCTTTTTTATACATTTTCACTATTCATTAAGATAAACGTAAAAAAACATGATTTTTATGGGGGTTTCATGGATTTCACCATTAAAATCTAATTTCCGGGTATTTTTACTATCATATTCGTGATCAGCGCGTCAAAATACATAGGTAAGAGGGGTGTTCAAAAAATAAGGTGACTTTATAGTTTTTTCAAAAAATATTCATTTATTCCTCAATATTTATGTTGTCCCCTTCAAAGTAATCCCCCTCAAATATAATACACTTGTGCCAACGCTTTTTCCAAATCATCGAAGCACTTCTGATAATCATTTTGTGGTATAGCCTTGAGTTCTTTCAGCGATGCAGTTTTTATCTCCTCAATCGTTGAAAATCGATGTCCTTTCATGGGTCTCTTCAGTTTTGGAAAAAGAAAAAAGTCGCTGGGGGCCAAATCCGGTGAATATGGAGGCTGAGGCATGACTGTGGTGCTGTTTTTGGTCAGAAAATGTTTCACAAGCGATGGAGCTTTTGATAAAAATTAAGCAGTTTTGGAACAAATTTCGCTGACACACGTCTCATGCACAAAACGTCCGAAAAGATAGCATGGCATGAGCCAACCGATATGCCAATATCTTCAGCCACTTCTCTGATGGTAATTCGGCGATTTTTCAACACCATTTCTTCCACTGCTTGAACGTTTTCATCTGTTGTTGACGTGCTGGGACGTCCAAGATGAGTTTCGTCTTCGACATCCTCTCGGCCTTCTTGGAACAGCTTGTACCACTTATACACATTTTTCTTACTCAGAGTAGACTCACCGTATGCAACTGTCAATATTTCAAAAGTTTTAGAGCACTGGATTCCATCTTTCACAGAAAATTTAATGCAAACTCTTTGCTCCATTTTTTTCGAAAGAAGAAAATCGCCGAGCAGAACAAACCCTTCTAACCTTTTACGCCTCTGCCAGAAAAACAACACGAGCTATATAGTTAAAACTGTGAACATATGATCGTGACGAGTGTACTAACACAACAAAACAAAAAATTTAAAACTTGAATGTACGTAGCCTGCGAAAATTGAAAAGTCACCTTACTTTTTGAACACACCTCGTATATGGAGTTTCAAATTAATCGGAATTAAGCGCTTTTCGGAACTTTACACAAAAAGTTAATAATAAATATAATTTGAAGAAGGAAGAGAGAATTATAAACAAAATAAATCTATTTGTTGGCGGATAATTTTTTTAAAAATATTGATTATTGATTTACATGGAAAAAATGTATACGTAAAAAAGTCACGAACTAGTAGCTAGGTCTCGGATATTAGAAAAATTCATTGGACATTGATGTAATTCCGTAAATAATCTGCGAATTTTGAGAAAGAATTGATGAACTCGATATGACCAGTCTAAAACCGCCCATCACTTTTTTTCCGTAAATAATTACAAAAATATTGTGAGTGATTGAGAAAAGTTTCACAGAATACTCACGAGGTTGCCCGACAAATCTGGGAACTAGGACGTAGGTTCGTCTTTACGTAATCCGCACACACTCTCACCCACCCTCTCGGTGCGTATGTGCACGCGTATGTGTGGTTTGAATTCGTCGGATGAGTGGCTAGAATTTTTATTATACCTGCATTGTTCAGCCTCGATGGCTGCGCGTGTTTACGCACTCCTGGTTTATGTTTAGCAACTGTCGAGTTCGAGGTTTCAAATCCTCAGAGTTGTGCGAATTTATAAATATAAGTTAAATCGCACAAATAAAATTTTTCCCTTTTTATATTCAAGTCTAAAAATTGCAGCAACTGTTCGTAGGAAATTCGAACTGTTCGTAAAAAAGTTCTAAATTTATCCAAACATTTTTTTATAGAAATATGGATTTAATGTTTGATTTTTCTATCCTGTATCCGAGACCTAGCTACAAGTTCGTGACGTTTTTACGGATAAATTTTTTCCGTGTACTTACACAAATTCTTTCTCACTTTTGTTCAGTATTTTTTAACTGCCTTTCAAAGATTACACAGAAACACAAAAAAAGTGTGCGGATCTGGTAACAAGACACACGTATTCGTATGGATTTTGGGGCGCTGAATTCAAATTCGGTATCAAAAATGACCCATCACGTCATGGGTGAGCCATGACCCCAAAAAATGACGAAAAATAATGCTCTGAGGCAAATAAATTTTAAAATAATGCCAGTGATTCAAATTTTCACTTCAAAAACATGTCGACAACTGTGAAGGATCAACCCTTGCTTCATATCAACTTATTTAACATAACTTTACCCAACAGAACCTGACCACACCTAACCTGAATTAACAGAAATCTATTGAACTACACGTAAAGCTCTGGAAGCATATTTTCCCAGTAGTAAATGTGTGCGACATCGAATGGGTCGAATCGAGCCTAACCTAGAAATAAATATAACCTAGCCTAACCTAACCTAACCTCACGAAACACAATTAAACTGATTGTGTTGTTCCGTTGTATTTGCGGTACCGTTTGAATCAGCTTGGGCTTAACCTGCAAAGAGGTCAAACCTATCCTAACCTAAAAAAACCTGACGTAACCTAACCTAACCTAACTTAACTTCACGTAACACAATTAAACTCATTGTGTTGTCCCGTTGTGTTTGCGGTACCGTTTCATTCAGCTTCGGCTTAACCTGCATAGAGGTTTAACCTATCCTAACCTAACAAAACCTGACCTAACCTAACCTAGCCGAATGAAATTCAACCACACGTGTAGCTATGTAAGTATACGGTTCTCTGTCTTAAATGTGTGCTATATTTAATAGGTTAACTCGATCTTAACCTACAAATGAAGAAAAAAGGACACGTTATAGCAGGCAGAAAATAGACTGAAGCAGGTCTATAAATCAATTTAATTACGATGAAAAGCAAGATAAAATGTAAACACGGAAGATAGTATAAATATATCCCTTAAGTTTAAGAAAAGCAGAGAGAAAAAATTTTTGAATAAAACTCTTATTCATTTGCATGTTTAAGTTACAGTTCTACATTATAATTGATACAAACATTATCAGCTTAATTGAAATGGGGTCAATTCTACTTGTGGTTCTAAGTTTCTTCAAATGAGTAATGTGCGTCTAAACTTTTAACCACCTGTAGTACAATGAAATGAATTTATTGTGTTACAACGGGAGCACTTAAGTTAAGTTGTGTTGCGTTAAGCAAAATTTCGTTAGTTTCTGTTAAGTTAGATTCATTTGTAGGTTAAGATCGAGTTTACCTATTAAATATAGCACACATTTAAACTGAGAACCGTACGCTTACATAGCTACACGTGTGGTTGAATTTCATTCGGCTAGGTTAGATTAGGTCAGGTTTTGTTAGGTTAGGATAGGTTAAACCTCTATGTAGGCTAAGCCGAAGCTGAATGAAACGGCACCGCAAACACAACGGACAACACAATGAGTTTAATTGTGTTACGTGAAGTTAAGTTAGGTTAGGTTAGGTCAGATTTTTTTAGGTTAGGATAGGTTTGACCTCTTTGCAGGTTAAGCCCAAGCTGATTCAAACGGTACCGCAAACACAACGGGACAACACAATCAGTTTAATTGTGTTTCGTGAGGTTAGGTTCGGTTAGGTTAGGCTAAGTTATATTTATTTCTTGGTTAGGCTCGAGTTGACCCATTCGATGTAGCACACATTTGCTACTGGGAAAATATGCTTCCAGAGCTTTACGTGTAGTTCAATAAATTTCTGTTAATTCAGGTTAGGTGTGGTCAGGTTCTGTTGGGTAAAGTTATGTTAAATAAGTTGATATCAGGCAAGGGTTGATCCTTCACAGTTGTCGACATGTTTTTGAAGTGAAAATTTGTATCACTGGCATTATTTTGAAATTTATTTGCCTCAGTGCATGATTTTTCGTCAATTTTTGAGGTTATGGCTCAACCATGACGTGATGGGTGATTTTTTATACCGAATTTGAATTCAGCACCACAAAATCCATAGGAATACATGTGTCTTGTTACCAGATCTACACACTTTTTTGTGTGGCTGTGTTATTTACGGCAAGGGAATTAGACCTGTCATTTCCAAATAGATGTGTGAATGTGAAATCTACATTGGAGTCGCCCATAAACTACGTTCCCAATTTGAGAGAGGTTTCGTAACGGTACAGTTTAATAATAACTTTATAAGTTTGAAAATCACTTTCATATTTTACACTTCACACTCTTTCCCCTATTTGCCTCTCTTCACAAAGAATTCTTTCTTCTCTGTTATTTATAATTTTAGTCAAATATTCATCTCTTTGGTTGAAAATTGAACTATTTTGTTGAAAATTCGTGTTTTGGTCTAACTGAGATTGAATTTTTGTAGATAAAAATGTAACAATTCCATTTTTCACAAGACCATTCGTCTTTTTTGGTATGGAACTATACCCTTCTTAGCTAAAAATCCATTGTTTTTCTTTAAAAATGTAACTTTTTGAATGTAAAACCAACTATTTTTTATTTCAAATCAAAATATATATTTGTTGGAATATCAACTGTCACGTGTTTTGGGGAGAATTCATCTTTTTTGGTTGAAGAATCCACTAGTTGGTTTCAATTTAATTACTTTTTAAAAAATGCATTTTTTTTATGATGGAAGATTCATCATTTCAGTGGAAAATTCAACTATTTAGATGTAAATTGGCTTTTTTGTTTGGAAACATTCGTATTTTCGGGTTAAAAATGTAACTTTTTTGTAGAAAATTCACCTTTTTGGCTTCAAAATTCAACAACTTGGTATAAAATATAACTATTTGGTACATAAGCTAAAGCTCTACTTTTCACTCACTAGAGAGTGAATAGTAACGTCAGAGGTACAAAATGAAAATTATGCACACTGTTAAAAATATTTGGAATTCTACGACACTTCTACAAGACTTCTACGATACAAGCGTAAGGTGAAATTGCAAACATGGTATTGGAATGATGAAACTGCAATACATGTATTGTAAGTGTTGTAAATCGTAATGTCACCATCTAGCATTCCAATAAATGTATTAAAGCGTTTATAAGGCGAAAATTGTGCACAAGGAATTCACGGAATTCTTTGGATTCAAAGTATTCCCAGAATTCACGGAATTCATGAAATTTACGGAATTTGTGACATTCACAGAATTCACGGAATTCATGGAAATGAAGGAATTAATGAAATTGATGGAATTCGCGAAATTCATAGAATTCAATGTATTCAAGGAATTGATAGATTTCATGAAATTCGCCAAATTCACGGAAATCGCACAATTCATTAAATGTAAGGAACTCACGAATAGTATAGAATTTGTGGAATTCACGAAATTCATGGACTTAAAGGAATTAGCGAAATTTGCGGTATTCGGGATATTCACGGAATTCACACGGATTTGATGAAGTTTATAAAATTCACGGAATTCATGTAATTTATCAAACTTACGGAATTCATGGAAATGAAGGAATTCATTAATTGTATGGAATTGGCGAAATTCGTTAAATTCACAGAATTGAAGAAATTTACGGAATTCGTGAAATTTACAAAATTCACGAAATCTCCAGAATTCATTGTGATTCATAGGATTGAAGGGATTCACGGAATTAAGGGAATTGATGGAATTCCAGAAATTTATAGAATTCAAGGAATTAATAGAAATCAAGAAATTCATAGAATTTAAGGAATTCACACAAATTAAGAAATTAACTGGGTTTCCAAAATTAACAGAATTCAAGGAATTAATGGAAATCACGTAATTCATGGAATTCGCCGAATTTCATGGAAGAATACGTGGAATTAATGGAAATCACAGAATTCATGTATATTTTACATAATTTACTCATGAACGAATTAATGATTTTCAAGGAATTTGCAGAATTCACGGGATTCATATTATTCGTGGAATTCCCGGAATTCATAGGATTCAAGGAATTTATGGAATTCATAGGTTCCGCAGAATTTATGGAATTGAAGTTCAACTAATTTACGGAATTAAAAGAATTAAATAAATTAACGAAAATGATGGAATTCAAGGAAATCGTGGATTTCCATGGAGTCCAAATATTTCGTGATTTCATTGAATTTTATTAACTCGATGAATTTAATGAATTCCTTTAAATTTGGTGAATTCCATGAATTCCACGATTTATTCAAAAAAATTCCGTGAATTGATTGAATTACATGAATTCCATGAATTGTTCGAATTTCCTGAATTAGGTGAATTCCGTAAAATCGTTGAATGCCGTAAATTCCAGGAATTCTTTGAATTTCCTCCATGAATCTCATGACTTCCGCTAATTCCATGTTATCCGTGAATTCCGGTCGTTATATGAATTCCGTACATTCTGTGAATTCCATGAATTCCTTAAATTCCATGAATTCCTTGAATTCAATTATTACGCGCGTTGTATACAATATATTTACAGAAGTTTTGGCTCCGTCAGAAAACTTATTCTTTTTTTTTGCCAGAAACAAGTGTTCTGCTGCTGGACTTGTATTATAAAATTACAATACATGCGAGGTACCATGCCAATGCCAGAATTTGAAAATTACAACATTATGTATTGTAGCGTTACCTTACGTTTCGGAAATAAACTTCCAATCCATGTAGTGGAAGTTTCCAACAGAAATTTTTAACAGTGCATCTACGAGCTCGCATTTTACGATAATCAGCCCATTCACCATAAAAAATCTGGAGGAAATTTTTGTTGAAGACAATATTATTTTGCGGTAATTTATGGAAACTTACCATTTATAATTAATCAATTTATCGTGAATTACCAAAAAAGTCCAGAAATTTATAGAAATTTTCAATTTAATTTTGGGTAATGTATGTCAAGTTACCATAAATTACCTATAATATTACTATAAAACACCAAAAAATCTAATAAATTTTCGGATATTTATAAAAATAATGCTTAAAATTGAATTTTGGATTATTTATGTTAAGTTACCATATTTACCTGTAAAACTACCGTAAATGATCGAAAATTTCCATAAATTTTCGGAAATTTTTAAAAAGGTTTAAAATTGAATTTTGGGTAATTTATGGTAAGTTACCATATTACCTGTAAAATTACCATTAATGATGGAAAATTTCTATATATTTCCGTACATTTATACACATTGTCTAATTGAACTTTGTGCAATTTATGGTAAATTATTATAAATTATCTTTAAAATGATCGTAAATCATGCTTCCTTTATTCAAAATCTAATATGGGCTGAAATTATGACTGTATTTCGAGAAATGTCTGAAATCATCCATTCGTTATAAAAAACATCGTATGTGCCATGGGGGAGAGGCAGTTTTTCGGCTTGTGTACGTTAAAGTACAAGTTGTCAGGCCGCGCTACGTGCTCACCTACGACTTGTGCTGAAAAGATGCACATGTCGAAAAAGACCCTCATCTCCCCCTAGGTGCATAATATACTATTTGTGTTAAAAAAAAATATATTCCGTTTGAAAATTCATCTGTTTTCTAGATCAATCTTCTTTTTGGCTTCAAAATTAAACAAGTTTGTTAAAAATTGAAGTATTTTGTCAAAATTTCGTCTTTCTTTTTTCAAATTTAATTTTACGTTGAAAAAAACAACAAATCGTTAGGAAATTGATGTATGTTGTTGAAAATACGTATCTTAGGTTAGAAAATTGATATTTTTTAACGAAAATTCATCTCTTTGTTCGAGGAGAAAACTATTTGTTCAAAGAATACCGTTTTTAGTTGAAAATTCAACTATTTTGTTAAAAAATTAGATTAAAAAAATTTAAATCATCTGGTTTCAAACTCATCTTTTGGTGATCAATTTATCTTTTGTTGTAGATAAACAATTTTACTTAGTGGAAGATGAAATTTTTTGTTGAAAATTCAATTTTTCGGGTTGAAAAATAAACTTTCTTCTAGTAAATCCCTATTTTTCGCTGGAACATTCAACTGCTTTCAGCTGAATTTTAAACTTTTTTGTTTAAAATTTGACCATTTGGTTAATGTTGAAAATTCAACTATTTTGATAATTCATCTTCGTTGGTTGAAAATGAACGTTTTCGTTGAAAAATCACCTGTCTTCGAAAAAGTGTGTCATTATTGCTTAAAACTTTAAATATATGGTCAAATTACTTTTAGGGCGGAAGGGGAGTCAAAATATCTCAAAATTGATAACGTAGTTCACGGACGATCCTCTTACGTCATTTTACATTGATAGATTGATAAAGATGGTATTATATAATTGAGAGCATTTGTATACTTAATGTAGAGTTCACTAACGTGACAATTACATTTCATTCGAAAGCAAGATTTTTACAGGAGGTCGATTAAGACAACGTATTAATAACAAACAAAAAAATGGTCCTAATGGAAAAACTAAATTATTCCATAATTTAGTTTATATGATTTTTAATGTTATCCCTTCTATTGGTTTAATCACTTTAATTACAATAATTGCATGCAATAATTTATTGCAGTATTTCAATTTTCTGCTTGCGGGAATGTGATACTTCGTCGTGTATTCAATCGGGTACAGTTACCCCGGCTTTTTTTCTACAAAAATGAAAATTTTTTATAACTGAATTTGGAGATTATTATTATTATTTCTTTTATTCAAAACTTTTACTCGGATGAACCCGGTTATACATCATAGCCACGGACTAAGTCAAGTTACTGATGAGATTAGGATGTTATAAGGCAATCCAATACGATGTTTGAAACCTCCTGCGATGATGTTGTAGGTATACAATTACGAGCGGCCACTAGCGTTGGCACATTGCTTGTAGACGAAATCACAATGGGATGTATAGATGCATAATTCACATTCCTCCGTATGGTCTTTACTTCATGCCTTAACTCGCTATAGTTCTGGATCTTAGTTGTATAAGTTGACTGCAAATTTCGGTTAAGTGGACAAGCAATGTCAATGATGTAGACTCTTCCACCTTTTTTTTCTCGCATCGCGATGTCAGGTCAATTGGCCGGGATGTAATGATCCGTTTGGATAGTAACATACTAATATAAGATGTAATCTTCGCTTTTTAAAACGGGCATTGGAATGTATCTATAGAAAGGCATTCATTCATTTAAGAGTTCTAGGTTTAGGGCAAGTTGTTGATGTATAATGTCCGCTACACCATTATGTCTGTGCGTATATTCTCTCTGAGACATTATGCGACAGCCATCAATAATGTGCTCGATGGATTCGTTGGTATCTCCACATAATCGGCACCGGTCAACCACGTCTTGATGTAACACGTGTTTGCGATAATTTCTGGTGCTGAACCTTTCTTAGTCAAATATTAGATGCCTCACTATCCACTTCATTTTGATCTAACGTTCCGGTTGCTCGCCATGGATGGCTTTCTGCCTCCATTATATTTCTAATTCCTCTATGGTTTCTGCCCTGATATTCAAGGTCCCATCTGAGGACAAATTCAAGGGTTTGTAGTCAAGATCCGCTTTGGCGATGGTACTTTAAAGCGTAACATTTCGTTTGCTGTTAAAATAGTCTCGCAACTGTACAACTTATGACTCACACAGTTTTTTGACATCTACAACGCCCCTACCCCCTATATGTCGTGGAAGAACTACCCTTTCAATCATTGAATTTTTGTGGTGCATTAGATGCTTCGTCATTTCTACGCGAACAATTTTGTTTAATTTTTCAAGGTCGGTGTTAGACCATTTTATGAGCCCGAAGGAGTACATGAGGACAGGGACGGCATATGTGTTGATTGCCCTGATTTTGTTTCCGAGTAGAGAAAACTCTTCATAATCTATCTGAGTTTCGTAGTGAAGGCACTCGTTAGGCTTGTCTTAACTATCGTATGCTGAATAACCCTTAGATTCAAGAATACCCAGATATTTATATGATTCGCCTGCAACCATTGCCTCGATGTCATTTTCAAACTCGTTCTCTATTTCTGCGGTCCCTATTTCCCCTCTGATTAAATGCACTGTTCTGCATTTATCTAGTCTGAACTCCAGGTGGATATCATTGGAAAAATGTTTGTGACATCGATCACTTGCTGCAATTTCTGGGCTGAACTAGCGTACAGCTTCAGGCCATCCATGTAAAAAAGATGAGTCACTTGATGACCATTTTTATTATAATGAATTCTAAACCCATGAGACATGCTGGTTAGTGTTTTTCTCAATGGATTTACGCTAAACAGAACCATAGGGCGCTGAAGGAGTCTTCTTGAAATATACCCGTCATAAAGCGTATTGATCTAGTTATCATTGGTTGTCCATGATCAAAATACTTGATCCTTGTACCCAAGAGCCTCATTGCATGACTTAGAAAGTCAATAATGCGTGGGCAGATTTTGTACAGATTTTGACTTCAAGCAAATAGTCATGCGGCACGGAAGGAAACGCTTGCTTGTCGTCAATGTATGCCATGTGTAAGTTCCCTTTATGCTTACGAGCTTGAGTCATGGCAACAGCGTCTATAGTGGCTTAAATCCTTAAAGCCTCGCGAGTTTTCACAACATCCATTTTGTTCTTTTGTAAGAATGTGATTGTCGTCGCAATGAGAATATACCTTATCTGCAATGATAGCTGTAAGACATTTATAAATTGTTGAAAGACAGGCTATCGGTTGAAAGTCAGATGTATTTTGAGTGTCTGGTTTTTTGGTAACATATACGTAGTACCCTGGATGATAAAGCCTGACATTAGATCTGGGTGTTCAATGATTTTCTGAAAACGCCTTGCCAACGCAAGATGCACACTCGTCAGGTACTTGTACCAGAAGTTGTGTTAAAGCTGTGATGTTTGTCAGTTGCATTTCAGGGCTATTGCTTGCCCTTGCTTCTTCCAGTTTGAACCACGCAGTGTTCAAATGGCATCTGTTCATTTTCCCCCAAACACCTAACCAGTAGTTAGTCATATCTTACAATTGAGGTACTTCGGCGTTTTGCTGCTTATTTGGCTTTACTCTCAGTTCACGAAAGAACTTTCTTTCATCTGTCTGAAAGTTTCGATTTTGTTGCCTTCGTGCACTACTTTTCTTGTATCGACGCAGTCTATAGGAAAGAACATCAAGTCTCCGCCATTGGGAGTCCATAATCTCATTCAGTATTGCTGGTGTTAATGTCTCGATGTGCCGAGGGTAAATGATTTTAGTAACATGGTTCATCAGCTTTCTGGTTCTATTTCATTTTTTATATTGAGTTAATCGACCCAATTCGCACATTACTTTGTTGACATCCATATCCAACCTGATCTTCTATGGTGGATCTCGATCCCTTGATGAGACAAAAACTGCATTTGCAGGTCTAGTTTGTGCACACAGATCATTTGTGATGTTTATTTTGGGCAGAGAATGCCTTAGTGTTGGTTCTACATATCTGAACTGTAGTAAAGCATGACCAACATTCCTTTCAAGGTTCACATCTTCCAAGGCGAGTTCATCAGTAGGAAGCTGCTGTTCCACTTTCATTTTGATAGCAGCTATTTCAACTGCCGAAGGCAGTCTATTTACAGATATTGAGGGATTTTGATCTGCCAGATTCTGCTCAATTATTTTTGTGGCTAGCTCTGGTTATTTAAGTAAGAAGAGTCTATAATGTCCTCTCCTCACACTTTGCCCACATTTTCTGCCAAGAAATAAAGGCGCTTAACATCTCTGTTCATATAGTATGTCCATTTTCGTCGCTTTTTTGGTTGCGGAACCTCTGCATATGCCTCTGGTTGTGTAAGGCCATCCACCTCTGCAGGGTGTGGTGGTGCTGGACCATCAATAGGTTTAGGAAGAACATCAATTGCTCCTGCTTGACCGTTTGACGCGGCTTCCTCTAACTGATGTTCATTGTCGTCGCTTTTCCACGTCAAATCAACTTGTTCTTTAATCTCCATTGCTCGGTCTTCTGTCACGTATAGATTAGGGCTGATGTCCTCTACCTTGCGATAAGATCTCTTAGTGCGACATTGTTTATATTAGGATACTTTGCAGCAAATTTCGTTCTTAAATTGTATTCTTTTTCCATTTTCGTTTCAAACTTCGCACTTTCGTAATAAAGACGCACCAATTCCTCTTTCATTGTGGTATCCCAATTGATGCTCTCTCACGGTATTTCTGTCAGTAACTTGTACCATATTACACAGTGTTTTTATTAAACTTTCACTCGGGTAAACCCGGTTACACATCATAGCCACGGACTAAGTCAAGTGACTGATGAGATTAGAATGTTATAAGTTAATTCAAATAATTTAATACGATGGTTGAAACCTCCTGCGATGATGTTGTAGGTATACAATTACGAGCGGCCACGAGCGTTGGAGGTGACAACAGTCACCTCTGGATGCTTTCTTAGAGCTACCATCTGTCACTCCACTGGTTTTTAGTCGCTCGCTTCTTGATGGTCAAGAAAGTTTCTTACAATGCGACAGGTGTTTGATAAACCCGCCTTCTGAGCTGCTGCCAATACCCTACTGATCCCTAAATGTTCAAGATGTTTACTGCATCTTGCGTGCACATTGCCTGTAGCCGAAATCACAATGGGATGAATAGATACATGATTCACATTGCTCCGAATGGTCTTTACTTCATGCCTTTACTCGCTATAGTTGTGGATATTGGTTGTATAGGTTGACTGCAAATTTCAGTTAAGTGGACAAGGAATGTCGATGATGTAGATTCTTCCACTTTTTTTCTCGCATCACGATTTCAGGTCGATTGGCCCGGATGTAATGATCCGTTTGGATCATTGAGAGTTATCTCGTTACTAACTTTGTCCATCAGAGTCTTCCTGCATATTATGCGCAAGAATCTCATGTCCATTGTGCTAATTTTACTCTTATCTTTTTCTTGATAGGTTCATGTTTCGCTACCGTATAGTACAGTCGGTACAAATGTAGAATTATGTATTGCCATTTTAGCATTGATATATTTTTACTTCTGATCAGGGGCCCTGCTCAACCAATAACCTTCTTGCCTTCGTTTATGCGTCTATTTAACTCCCTTGGCGGACCGAAAGAACCAAAAGGAACCTCTACAACGAACCCTCAAAGATCCCACTGAGTCCCCCTTCGGCTCTTTCTTAAAACACAAAAAAAAAACAGGAAGATCAACTTTTAAATGGTTCAAATTCGGATTGTACTTTAAAAGTTGTATTCGAAACTCACGGAGTAATTGCAATACTTTTTCTAGCAGCGTTAAAAACTTTAAAAAATAAAATACCTGCCAGTTACATGGGCCGAAGGCGGCTTCAAGTGCATCTTCTTTTAGTAGCAGTTAATAAGCGTTCCGTCGGTAACTTTGAGAATGTTGTCTGGATGCTAGCGCCACGCAGTGGAAACCTCAGACAACAACGCTGCTAGTGGTCACCGCACGTGCGGCCAAGGCTTTCCCGAATGTGAGGCGCGAATCGAACCCGCAAGCCGACGGAGTGTGTCCAGAGCCTACGCTTTAGCCCCCCACGACCATCGTTTCACTTACATCACCATTAAATACAATGTTGCAACTTTTTTCTCACTCTTTCCTTCGAAAACTATAGTGTTTTGTTTTATTTGCGTTAATTTTGAGACGCATGCTCTTCATGCTTGCTTTCAGTTTATTAAACATTCTTTGCAAGTCTTCGATTGACTCTGCCATAACAACCTTATCATTTGCGAACGCTAGCCCACGTATACCCTTACTGTTTTGAGATCCACACCTTCTTCGCCGTAAAGAGCCATTCTTAAACACTTGTCCATGCATAATATAAATAACCATGAAGACATAACGCATCCTTGTCTAACTCTTTGAATAATGTCGTTACAGTCACTCAATTTCCCATTCACCTTTACACTCGCTTTTCTACCCGTATATATTGTTTTTATAGCATGTAGGAGCCATCCAGGAGATTCTATAAAATATCATAACGGACGCCCCGGACTCTTTTTTGAGGGGTAATAACAAAAAAATGTTATTGTGCTAAATAAAAATTGTATGCATGTGCACTATTTTGAGGTTAGGATCATTTTTTAGCTCCCTGTAATTCAGATAATCTAGGTCTCTGTCGTACGATACTAATTCCTAAGCGCCACACAAATTAATCAAATTAGCAAGTTAGCATGTTCACTATCATTTCCCAAGTTTTTAAGACAAAATATTTATTATTCTATGAAAAAAGCCGAGGGGACCTAAAACTAAGAATATCGATAGTTTTCTAAGTACCACATGCCCTTAAAGAAATCAATCGTATTGTGCATTATAATTTTATAATAAAAATATTAAATCATCATGCAAATATAAACAGTGAATTGAAATAGAATTCATCGTGTTTATCGTGTGAATAACAAAATAAATAAAAAATTTCTATTGATAAAACTTACCTTTCCTCTTATGGAATACAATCTGCTATTCAGTTGTCGAAATTGATCAGTGCAAGCGATACTGATAAGGATAAGGAACAAGTCTATGAAATTCCAACAAAAAGTACTCAGAATATTTACGAACTGCACCAGGATTCCTTGCCAAATTGAGAATGAAGACGCTCTAAGAATCTGCAAAAATCATAATGAAAAAAATAATACGATCTCAAATCTGGAAGCTTCCTAATTTGTAAGTAATTCAGTTTCAAAAACCTTAGATATAATATTTGTATTTGTGAAGTTACTTTTGCAAATCTTACACTTTCAACATTAGGACATAAATAGTTAACTAACTAAAAATATAATAAAAATTTCAAAAATAAAATTAAACTTAGATATTTTTGCATTTATAAACGTTTTAATTACAAAATAAATAATAGAAAATTCTTAAAGTATTATGTCCTACTCTTTAATAAGAAATTAATATTTGTGATTAATTAATTAATTGTCACCTGTGGATAGTGGTAGGTGAAATAGGCTACCATAATATCTGTATCATTGCTCAAAGATGTGCATTCAACTGCACTCACATATCCCGAGAGAATAGATAATGTATGCTCCACTATAAAAAAAATCACAATTGAAATTCATGCAAAATTACGCATTTTAATTTTTTTTTAACAAAAATTTTAGATTTAAATATAAATAAGCTAAAATCCCAGAAATATTCAAATTTCTTAATTTGAAAATTGTAAACATTTTCAATCCCATAAAATATTGTTATGTTTTTCATGAAATAGATTCTGATATAAATGACTATTCAATCAATATTAGGGTGGCTCATTTCCAGTGTTTTTTCATGATTTAAAATTTACACATACGGTCTACTGAGCAGCCTTACTGTGAAAACGTTGCATGAAAAAATGTAACTTTCGGATTTTCCATGATTTTTTATGCCTGCAAAATTTAGATTTTTTATTTTGCGAGAAAATTCAAAAAGTTGCTGTGATAATCTTTTAGGGCATACAAAAAGAAACTTTTTTTTTCTCCTGACTTTTTTCATATCGTGCGTTATTTGGTATAAAATGTTCATTTTCGTGTGTTTTTTTGAAATTTTGTGAATACTATGAATAACCGTACAGAGAATTTTTGAATTTTAAAAAAAGTGGCCTCAAAAATGATCAAAATGTGCCCACTTTTTACATTTTTATCCAAAAAGGCTGGCTAACGAACTTGACCTTTAGTTCAGGACATTAAACGAGTGTACTAAAGGGCAATCTAATAGATTAATTTTTTCAAAAGTTATCGTGTTCACAGAGAGACATACATACAGCCAGACACATTCGTAAAAACCGGTTTTTCGGATTCAGGGGGTCTCAAAACGTGGACATTTGACAATAACTGGGGGGGGGGGG
>NC_046665.1:40669890-40673157 GCF_010883055.1 Belonocnema kinseyi
AAATTTTACACAAATATAATACCTTCTCTGATGAGAATGTAAAAAGTGTCATTGATTTAGTGCGAAAACTGCATTTTTCTCAAATTTTATGGATAACGAAAAGTTCGTTCCGACGAAGTTTAATCTTATTTATACTTATTCACATTTATAATGATTTGAATGGTATATTAAACATACATGCTGCTAACATCATAACGATGGATGTCATCATTTTAAATTTCGTAGCAAGGCTGAATTTCGAAATACGTCGATTATATCTCGGTGATAATTCTCGTTCCATATTTTGCCAGGTGACCGCGAAATCGGGCCATTTTCGAGCTAACTTTACAAAAAGCAAAGTGGTTACACCGGTTGTCCCAAAAAATACAACATTCGCTGCAAACAAGGTATTTTTTTGTGTTATATATTTTAAAAATTCGTAAGATTATAATCTTTTTAATTGTAAGATTATACGAGCCCAGACCTTTTGCTTACAATTTTTTATTTGAATATTTTTTTCTTGAATTTTTAATATTTACTTGTTTTTTTTGAAGTTATCGAACTTGTTGCGACTCCGTGAATACTGAAACCGGTCAGGATTGCTGTTCCAATGGTTGCAACAAGACAATAAAAAATTTTCAAACTTTTCCAAGTAAATCTGGAACGAAATAATTTTGTTAAATACAAAATTTTACTATAAAAATACAATAATTTGTGAAAATAAACAAATGTCATTAATTAATAATATAAATATGACATCTGAAGAAAAATATAATTCAATTTAATAAAAATACAATAATTTTAAAAAACTTACTTTATTTCTGTTGCATCAGTGGTATTGGTACCATCAACTGGAAGTAATGCAAAGCACTGTGCTAAAATAATTATTGGTCTTATCGCCACAATGAAACTATCATTGTTAGGAAGAAATTTTCGTTGATTATTCGCAACTTGTGATGCTGCTAAAATTGTAATAAATGAACTAGATATAAATATTTTAAAACATGTTTAATTTATTATTTAAAATTAGTTTGATCAAGTGAAAAACTTTCCGTATTTGATATTACTTTTAAAAACATACATCAGGTTTTATTTTATCTTTATATTTATGAGTGTGGCATTTTGGAAGACATGACTGTGTTACATTGAACCTCTGTTAATTCTTTTTGATATAGAACTTTTCCATGAAAAATGAGTCGATCAAAATGAAGTAACACAATTTATATTAAATTTACGTGTAATATATATATTTAATCTAGATTTCTTTCTGATCTGAATAAAATATTTAAAATTTAATAAATAAGGCGAAAATTTAATTTCAAATTTAACTTACGTTCAACAGACAAACTATCCATTTTTTTAGTATTTTTCAAAAACCTTTCATATGAAGAGTCACTTTTAATTAATGTCGCGGGGCAAACATGTGATAAACTTGATAGTTCTTGCTGAAACCTAAAATAAAATGATAAACGTATCTGAAATTAATATATTAATAAATAAAAATTTGTTCAAATTAACTTTTAAGTAATTTAGGAAGGATTTGATTAAAATATAATAAGAAATCAGTTGAGAGGACTGATGCACCTCCTACTTTTCTTTAAAGCGTGACAACCAACTGCAAGTTATGTGCAAGACATATTCACCAGATAAGCGAAAGACAAACTCGTTATTTTCCCTATAGTCTCATAACACAAGGAGGGTGGTTAGCAAACATGATCAATTAATCATTCTTCGCATCGAGATTGAAAGTGCTGGGCAAACAAAATTTTTTCTTTCTTCTACCACCTACTTGGTTGATATTATCATTGGGGAAAGAGCTTTTATATAGATTGAATGATGAAAAAACCTTCAGCAATGATTTACAACAAACTTTCGCTTTCAGTCAAGTGTCGGGGGTTGCCTTCAAATGGCCTTGGACTGATTTCGGGGGGATAGAACCCTAAACATTGAAGGCCGCCTGACTCGTTTGTAATTGGTCCAGCTTTTCCGGATTATGGATTTTGGAAGTAGGTGGTGGGTCCAGCGGGAGGGTTACATTTAAAAAAATTGTAGTCCAAGAAATGGCAAGTCTCCGCTCATGAATAGGATTTTAAACATGTAACAGAATAGCAACTACGTAATATGGTCCCATACACTGGAAAATAACAACGGGGAAAAAGCGCCAGAGACCAATTGATTTTCATAACCCAGGGGGCACGAATATCTTAAGAGGATTTTAGAACATCCTAAAAACTGACCTGACTTAGAACGTTTTTTTGGACGTTCTAAAAACGTCTTTTAAACCAAACGTCCTAAAAACGTCTTTTAAACCTAACGCCCTAAAAACTTCTTCTAAATCTAACTTATCTAACTTATCTAATTTATATATATATATATAATCTATTGCATTTTTCATAAACAAGTAAGTGGCCGAAAATAGTTTTCTGAGAATTGGCAACGTTCAGTCATTCAATTTTCAGGACACATGAATAAATGAGAAGCAAAAGCAGTTTTAAACTGATTCATTGCAATTGAGTAAATAATTTGTGGTTTATAAAAAAATGTTGCAAACAAAATTATCTTTTTCAGCTATTTGTGAGCATTATATAACTGGTTTCTAATGAGCCGATTACACTATTGCTTAGAATCATACTTGTCATTTTAAGTCCCTTTGCATACAATTATGATACATAAATTGTCTTCCTTGAATTTCTTAAAACTGATTTTTGTAATTATATTTATTTTCAAGCCTTCATGTGATCGAGTAAATTTCAAATCAGGTAGGTTCTACACTTAAAGTTGCAGAATCTCTCGGGGACGAAATATGTTGTTTTTTAGAGGAAATTAGGCCAGGAGAATTTTTTTCCATAACATCGAATTCTCGCATTTTTCTTGCAAAAATGTTTCTAAAGGTAGAAAATGTGAAGTGTTCTCTCTTTCGCAATTATGTAGATAAACAATGGAAATTGTAAAGTGTCTTTATTAATTTATTCTATCATTTTTTGATATTTTCATGTATCTTCAATGCCAAAAGTTTCCGTACATTTGTTTAATTGTCAATGTTAGTAGTTAAATTAATAGTCTAAATTATTGTCCGTGTCTCTATGCAAATTTAGATTCAAAGTAATTAGTAAATTTCGAAGAATAAATTTAAAAGTCAAACGACAAGTGTGCCCTGATTTTTATACTGTGCACAGAAAAACAACTTATAATATACCAGGTGTATACATATGAAACCGGTATTGCCATTTAGCGGCCAGTAGGCACACTTGTAGGCACTGTCGGAACTTACCATTTGTGCTAATTGGC
>NC_046665.1:40673257-40692639 GCF_010883055.1 Belonocnema kinseyi
GCGAGGGCGCATACTTTGAATAAAATATTTGTTATCATTCTCTTGAAATAAATGTGTTTTTTTCTTGAAAAAATACCGGTTTCATATGTATACATCTGGTAGCTAATAACAGATTTGTGCAGTTAAGAGAATTGGCTGCTCTGCTGCAACTGCAGTTCCCCGAAAGATGTATTGAATCACACACTTGTGTTTGCAAGAATTAATTGTTATGCACGATTTACATATCAAATTCGCATAACTCCGTAAAAAATGTTTTGTCACAAATAGCAAAAATATGTACAGCCTAATTTCCTCTAAAAACAACATATTTCGTACCCGAGAGATTCCGCAACTTCTATAAATTAATGTTTTTAAATATGCTTTCAAAATTAAAAAAAATAACCGGTTTTATTACGGAATTGACGAATATTTGTAGGATGTTATACCAAGTTATCATATGTTTGGTATATTTGCTAGCAATTTTTAATTCTTAAAACTGTAAAGAACTAATCGAAAATTTGCATACACCATGTGGATAGGGATTAACCCATTGTAATTATTACTATAATAATAATTTTCTAAACATTTCCTCTTGTCTTATGCATTTTCCAATTGAGAAAATTGATTTTCTCAATGATCTGTTCAATAAATAACTATTTAAACAAACTTAATTATTAAGAAATTCACTATTTGGCTATTTAATAAAAAACTTAATTCTTTCAGTATAACAGTACTCCTTGCTATCATATTTAATATGATACCATGGAGTCATTACTAAGTAATTTTCTGTTGATTTACGAGAAAAAGAAATTTTGGTTTAAAATGCATTTTAACCCTTATATGACACCGGGGGTTCATTGGAACCCAAACAATTTTTGATCGAATATAAAACTATGATGCACGCGGAATTGGGCTCTGCCACTCCATCTAGCGTTAGTTGAGATGTCAAGCTATATGTTAGAAATAAAGAAACAGGTCAGTGTAGCGTTAACTGCTTTGGAGAGCGCTTGAAAAATAGACTGGGGTCTAAAGTACGCAGGATGTCAACAGTGTAAATTTTTATGAAAAAAAGTGAAATTTTATTTAAGTGTATTTTTTTACAGATCGTGAATATCAATCGTAAGTATTATTGTTATAGTGAAAAAAATTTTATTCGGGAATCAACTGTTTTTTTTTTTAAATAAATAGTGAAAGAAGTGTGGCCTAAACGTTGCGAAGCCGCAGCTTCAGAGTTCAGCCGCAAAAGACGACGTCGATTAAGAAGCAATTGATAGACAGTCTTCAGCCGAGGAAGACAACGTTAAGGATGATGGTTATCGTCAGACTGATTCTGGTTCTTTTTTTTAAATATGTAAAAATAATATTTAAAATTTTTTTCTTCAATTAATAAAACTGTTGGAACAGGCAAATTCGATGTATCATTTTAGACCACGTTTTTCCCCAGTTTTTTCTTAAAATAAATACCTTTTTTAAATTTCGGCTTATAAACTGTATATTTTGTTAAAGAGTACTATTTTATATATAAAACTCCGAATTTTAACAAAAAATATTAAAAATTTTAAAAATTACACCTTTTTTTGTAAAAATCGCGTATTTTTCGATTCTTTTGTAAATTTTATTGTTTTTCAAAGTCTTAAAAATAAAATTCAACTTCATATACCAATTGATTCTTTAGAAGAGATGTTAAAGAATACCCAAAAAAATTTATAAACAAAAATATTAAAAATTAAACTTTTTACAACAGTTTAAAAACGCTGGGGTCCAATAGACCCCAAGTGTCAGCTATGTTTTTTTGGAGGTGTGTCATTTAAGGGTTAAGAGAAAATTTGTTTATAAAATTTTATGTTGAAAGAACGAATTCTATACGTAGAAAAATAGTTAAATAATGCATTTGTTGATTACGTTAGTTAAAAAAATTATAAAATATTATCACATCAAATTATGAGGATACAAAAATGGCATTGCTGAATGATTTACAATTTATTTCCATTTATAAAAGCTGAATATAAAGATTATAGATTCATAACGTATAAGAAAAACTGTTTATATAATTTTTAATAACAATAAAACTTGAAGATCCTTATAGGAAAGTTTTAAAAAAATTGAAAATTATTTCATGTATAAATGAGTAAAGTTTCTTAGTCGATAAATAGACAAATTATGCATTTGTGCAATTATAAATTGTTATGAGATAACCAAATACAATATCTGGGTTTCGATATCAGTGCAAAAAATTGTTTAGCTGTCCCAACTATCCGTTTAGCTGAATTTCGTCTTTCAAGAAAATGTAGCTATGTCACCTACATTTCTGGCTGCTTTAGCTGAATTTGACATTTAGAAATAATTTAGATAACTTAGCTAGATTATTTCTAGACGGAAAATTGAGCTATAACAGCTCATTTGTTTGATTTAGTAATAAAAACAGGTATTATTGCATCACAAATAGTTGAAAGATATAGGGGCCATTCACTAAATGCGTCATATATTTTTCAGGAACTTTAAACCCACTGAAATAATCACGCATTTTGTGAATGGACCCATAATTGTGTATAACATTTGTTTATAAAACAAAACATGATTTAATAACTTGCATTAATTTAATCAAAAACTGTTTTTGCGTGAATAGTGTTACTTGATATCCCATTAAATTAAGCAAGGTTAAAGAGCGAATTTGTTTAATTCAATAATTAAAACGGCTGTAATTTCCATTTTTTTGAAACATTTAATTTTTGGAAGCTTTGAGGTGGAAATATTTTTTGGAACTTTATCGAATTTAAAATTACAGTTAAACTCTTCTATAGCGCCGATTATGTGGCTGACGGTGGGGTGGAACAAACTCATTATAGCCCGCCTCGCTTTTGTTTGTTCACGCATAAGTGCTCACTTTAGTGACAACCATTATATCATGCAATTTTTAGCACTTTAAATTCAAAAACGCTTTTTGAACGCTTAGCGTTGAAAATTTATAACTTGGTCAATTTAAAGCATAATTTTTCCACATGTACAATCTTAAAAGATTTTCTTCGAAGTTTCGGTAATTTTAAAAACCTTTAAATTAAATATTTCAACTAAGAATTCTGATTATTTGAAACTATACAACTTATTTCAATTCTAAATGTTTCAAACGAATGATTTGACATTCCATTTTTTTAAAGGTTCAAAACCCAGAGAAAACCGGAAAATAAATGGGAATTCGTTTCTCAAATTTGAGCGATTACCCTATATAAATTATTTTAACATTGAAATTTTGAAATAATTTTCTTGCTCCAAATCCTTCAAACATTTAGAAAAAAATTAATAATACAAGTTATTTTAGAATTTCGAGGTATTTAAATAATTTAATTTAAAAATTTGGGGGTAGAAGTAAAAATTACTCACACTTCACTGCAGCCACTGAAAGACGAAACAACTTTGGACAACTTTCTTGCAGGCATTCCATTGCTTGCTGATGTTTTTACAACTGGATCGAAATGTTTTGCCTTCATTTTATTCATCCTTCACTATTGTAAAATCACTTCTCATTTAAATATTCTTATCTTTAATCTGCACCACTTCTAAAAATCAACAACTTATTTCAATTATAAATCTCTTGAAGATTATCAAGTTTCCCGTTTTTTAGACGGTTGCGCCGCCGGCCAACTAGCTTCGAAACCGCGCCGCCGCTGCCTCGAATTTGGCACCGTCGGCGTATGTCGGCGGGCCGACGTAATCTTAGTTATATACATGGTACCGGATTTCTTTCCGCTGGGTGATCCGGTTGTTTTTGATTGGTTGCGGAAATTCCTGCGGCCAATTAGGAGTTAAAGAAAACTAATTTAAATAAATATTTTTTTCTCGAAATTGATCTTTTGTTCTTACTTATTTTTATTTGAAAAAAAATGTATGTCAAAAAATACACCCAACTTTCGGTTTATTTCCACGCAGTCTAGTTCTTCCTAGAAATTCTGTTCTACGCAGTCTGCGACTGTCACATTAGAAGGGCCGCAGTGTACGAATATATAATTATGTATTCAAGCGAGTTTCAGGCGACTCTAAACATTGAAACTGAACCAAAAGTTGGGTGTACTAAATCGCGCCGACGGTCAAAAGTTTGTTGGCGCAACCATCTATAATTTTTTATTCTATATTGTCATATATTATAATTTCACTGACTTATTTATTCTAATTTGAAAGTTTTATTTTAAGTTTCCTAGAAATTATCTGAATGGCAAAAAATGAAGTTGTGTAATGAGTTTTTGAATAGTGGAGAAATATAATTACTTACGCATTCTATTTAATTATGCTTATTATTTTATTATAATACTTTAAATTAAATAATTTAATCTTTGAAAGAAATTCTTGAGTTAGATTATTTTTTTTTGTAATCATCATAAGTCCCAATTAGTATTAAAGTTGTCAACTGTATTTATTCATAAATTACGGGCGAGTTTTCCCTTAGAGAATGAATAGCGTATACCGCAGTTCTAGCAGCAAATTTGTCTAAATGAAAGCAACTGATTGACACGATAGGATATAGAATATCAGTCAACTTATCCAGGTTATGAAGTGTTGTTATTATCCTGCGATCAAACTCGCTTCTTCGTGCACATCCTGCCTTTCCATACCAAAAATGAGCCAATTTTTATACGATTAACCTTTATTAAGGGTAAATGATATTCCATCACGTCATAATTGTCCGTCATAAAGTTCCCTTTTCTTATTTTTAAACTAAAGAAGATAGGTCGCTAAATTTTTGTTAAAAGAACAAAAATATAATATATTGGAACTTGAAATTAAGGAGTCCGAGTTTACGATGTTCCGAGAAATGATGTCTTCGGCAGTTTCTTCGGCCTTGGAGTCGAAAGAGAGGCGGTTTTCAGTCTAGCATGGCATAAATCATGAGGACCGCGATCCCCGCATCGGAATATCCGAAGTTCCTAATTCCAGATATCAGTGTAAATACACTTCAGCCTATTTCTCAATATTTAGCTATATATTTTGAAGCTTGAAACCTAATAATTAAAATGAAAGGACCCCGCATACTTTACATTAAAATCCGGCTCGGACAAATTGGCTGATATTGCAATATAATGTAGTTCAAAGTCACCTGGTCAAGACATTCTAATGGGTACCCGTCCAAAAATCAAGTCTTCGAAACAGGTGGGGTTGAACGCGAAAAATGTGACGCAAACACGGAAAAAAATAAACACTGTAAGATGCACAATTTCGAATAGCAACGCTGAGGTTTAAAGCGTACGCAGTGTGGAATGAGCAGTTTTCACAGTATTGAGTGCAGTGTGAACCAGTAATCTGAGAGTATGCGAGTCGAAATACCATTTGTAGCAATAGATAAAGCAGCTATTACAGTTTGACATTGTAGAGTGGAAGAGCGTTGGCACACGCTGTTTAAATTACTGCTCCACATTGTAAGGTTTCACTTACAAGCTGGTAGACGTTACGTTGTCCGCTTATGAATGAAAAATGGTGAATTATACAGTTTACAACATGCAAGATATCCCCTTTCATACTGGGATAGATAGTGGGAAACAAAGTAGATGGTGCAGTTTGAAATCGTAATCCGGTATACCACTATAAGGCCTCATCCCGCACCAATTTCGCATGTGAGATTGTAACATCCCCTTTTTCGTACTGTGTCAAAAGCTGACTGAGAGTGTTAGAGGTACATTGTGAAACGGGAAAATAAATGTTACTGGGAGAGATTATAATATCTCCACTTGCAAACAGTGTTATTCGCTGAGCGATATTTTTTTATTTCTTACTATATTAAGTTTACTTTTATAATTAATTATTAATTCTTTTCTAATAAAAACTAAAAGATGTATTGACCCGTCTAGAAATATAAATGGGGAACTAGTCTGGTTCCCGACCATTCAACTCCACTTAAAGTCGGGGGCTAGTCGGGTCATCTGACTAGCTCCCGACCAGTAGCGTCACGGTAGATTAGTCGGGGGCTAGTCAGGTGACACGACTTATCCTAGTCGCGGCCTGGTCGGGTACTCGTAGGGGTCATATAATAATACATCCGCGTGGAATATTAACTAAACTTTCAAAAATTTGTGGATCATTCCCTAAAAATTTGTGAAAATAATGACTATTTACGGAAATCTCCATAAACTTTTTTGAAATATTTAAAAGTGCTCAAATTTACCCAAGATTTGATGGGGAACATATCCTATGGTTAAAAATGCATCAATTTATGTAACTAAAATTCCCCAAAATTTGCGGAATATTAATTTTTTTTTTAAATTCCGTTGGAACGCAGCAATGGAAGAGCTACGCTCTGAAGGAACCGCCATGTTGGTCACAGTAGTCTCTGCTCCAGGTAATTATGCTTCGTTACGTGTGGACTGCTGTCTTAAACACTCGAAGCGTAATTTCTGTTTCGCGAGAGGCGGCTCGTCGCACCCTTGCGGATTTTCTTTAAAGCTACCAGTCCAGAACCACAAGACTCAAATGAAGGTTCCTAGAAATTCAAAACTACAAAAAAATAAGAATACGTCTTTTTGAAGATTTTGATTATTGTTTTTATAAAAAGTTGATTTTCGTACAAAATTATTAACTTAATAATTATTTATCAAGTATATTTGAGATGAATTTAACATTAATAAATCTTTTCTCCAAAAAACGGTGTAAGATTATTATTAAATATATTCTTAGTGTTTTAGAATAAAAAAATCATTACGTTTTTTTTAGATATTACCTCATTTGATAAGACCTCACCGAAAACTCAAACATAAGAATAACCCGACCAGAGCCCCACTAGCTCCCGCACGGAAATTAGTGAACAAAAAGGCCCGACTAGCCCTTGAACAACCACCGACAAGGCCCCGACTGAAATTTTGACAACAAAAAGCCCAACTAGTCCCCGATTAGTCCCTGACTGGGTACTTTGTCAAAATTAATAACCCGATTAGCCCCCGATTAGTGCCCGAGTTGTAATAGGGCCAAATGGGGTTATTTTCACACGGGGACATAATAAACTTCATATCTGCCGTACTAAGGAAAATCTTACGCAAGTGGCATTGTCGTTTCGGTCGAATTTAACATTGTCAGTTACGTAAGCTTTTCCTTGGTATGCACGGAGGAAAATGGAAAAATAATTTGTGGATCCAAATATCTCAAGTGTGCTACTTTTAAATCGACAGTTCTATTTTTAAATAATTTATACAGTTTTCGATTCGTTTTCATATAAAAATAACAACCCTAAAATATTTTTGCAAACCATTTTTTTTAAGTTATTGACAATCAAAGATCTTGATAATTTTTAAAAAATGGATTACTTGCGAACGGTTTATCAAAATTCAATAATTAACTTATAAAAATTTTTGTTACGAAGTATACTTTATGCTCAAAAATTTTCGGTCGTAAAAAATATTTTTTTTATTGCTTAAATAATCGTTTGTTTTAAACAATGGAAAATTAATCAAACTTCTCCGCATGTAAAGAATTCTTTCACGTGCCAATAGATTCTACAATCTCTTCCGAAACTTTTGGTGAAAAAAAAAGTTTGTATTTTGCAGTAGTTCAAAAGTTATTGATTTTTTGTTACCGCGGTCTGACCTCCAGCCCTAATCGAGCACATTTGGACGCGATAGTTTAATCTTCAACAAAGTATAGTGAAATTTTCAACCAAGAAGATTAATTTTATACAAAAAAAGTATTGTTTTAACAAATCGGTTCAAACATTGAACCTAGTAGCTGAATTGTAAACCAAAAATGATGAATTTTCAATAAAAAAATTTAGTAGTTGGTATTTAAATTAAAAATCTTCATTATTTTAAATACCAACTATTAAATTTTTATATTGAATTTTTTTTTAAATTCAACTACTAGGTTGAATGTTTGAATCAATTTGTTAAGAAAATACTTTTTTGGCAGAAAATTAATCTTCTTGGTTGAAAATTTCACTATACTTTGTTGAAGATTAAACTATTTTATTAAAAATTCAGTTTTTGTGTTGAATCTTCATTAGTTCAGTTAAAAATTCATCTTTTTGCTGTAAAAATTATATTTAAAATTTGTTTTTTGAATTAAAAACTAATATTTTCAATGATAATTTGACTATTCGATTTTTTTTGGAAATTCACATGTTTTGATTGAAAATTCAACTACTTGAATGAATACTTTAACACTCTCTTAAAAAATTATATTTTTGGTTGAAGATTCATTTCTTTGTTTAAAAATGTATCTAAGCCTAATTGAAAATTAAACCATCTCATTCTTTTTTACATTCTCATCATTTATGATTGAGAAAGTATTAGAATTGTCGGAAATTTGACATCACAGTTTTTCAACGGATCTCCACGTTTCGAGACCACCTGAATCCGAAAATAAGGATTTTACTATAGCGTCTGTCTGTCTGTCCGTCCGGCCGTCCGTAAACACGATAACTCTCGAAAAAATGAACGGATCAAATCCATCTTTGGCATACTTTTTAAGGTCCTAAAAGAAAGGACGAGTTCGTTAACATACAAAAATTCTATTTTGTGGTCAAAATATGCAGAATACGAAAAAAAATGAATAAACGAAAATTTAACCCCCAAAAAAATATACAAATTAATTAATAATCACTTCTTGATCAGAGGCGTACTTTTTGTTTTATTCGTGAAAAATAACACGGAAAATAAAAACATCAAATAAATAAAAAATTTGTGGAAAAACCCCTCAAATTAAGAACAAAAGTTATTCAACTAAAATTGTATGTCTAAAACATCTAAAAATTTGTTATGAATTACTTTTTGTTAAGACACGTAGTTTTGGTTTTAATCCTAAAAAAGACCTTAAAAATAAAAATGAAAAATTTGTGGAAAACGATGAAAGGTACGAAAACGAATTAATAGACAAAAATTGTTCGCCTAAAAAAGAGATCCAAATTTATCTAAATTTATTACATTCTCATCATTTGTGATTGATAAAGTGTTAGAAATATCCTAAATTTGACACTACAAAATTTATATTTCGAACCAAACGACGCAAAATACGAAAAAGTGTTAACAAGAAATATTAGATTTTGAAAAATCCTACAAATTTTCACTTAACCATTTTTCAATAGGACTAGTCATTTTCTTTATATTTCTCGAAAGTAGTATGCGGAACATCGAAAATTAATATCTTAAGCCAATATACAACGCAAACAAAATCTCGAAAAAAAATGAACGGATCAAATCCAACTTTTGCGCAATTTTTTTAGGTAATAGAAGAAAGAACGAATTCGTTAAAAAGCCATTTAGGATAATAATTCAAAAAGTCAGAGATTTAAACAATTTTTGAGAATTCTTTTTAGAATAAAAAATTCTATGTATGACTGTTGTTAGTACATCTAAAGATTTTTTACGATAAAAAATTATCTCAGTTATAGCATTTACAAAACTTAAAATATCAATCGACAATTAAAATTTTTAACCAAACAACGCACGGTTTGAAAAAAGTAGAGAGAAGAAAAACGTTGCTTTTTGAAAGGCCTACAAAATTTTCATAACAACTTTTTGAATATAATTGAACAATCGAAAATTCAAATTTTTATTGCAGAAAAATTAAGGAACAATAAAAAAATAATGTTGTGCTCAAACTATGTATGATACATATGAATAAAGATGCGTGAATCAAAATTTTGCTCCCAAAAAAGATTTACAAACTTATTATTATTGCTCATTTTTTGATAGGATACGCAGTTTTAGTTTTATTCGTAAAAAACAATAATAATAAACAATTAAATGTGTGGACAAACAACACAAGCTACGAAAAAAATTCAACAAAAGCTGTTTAACCAAAAATTGGTGTATATTTTGGAAATTAATTCTTTTAACTGAAATTTTAACTATTTTGTTGAAAATAGAATTGATTGGTTGTAAATCAACTTTTTTGTGAAACATAAATATTCTCGAATTTTTTATTTTCATTTAAAATCTGGTTTGTTGAAATATCAACTACAAAATTTTACATTGAAAGTGAATCTTTTTAAGTTACAAATTTAACTCTTTGGTTAATGCAGCATCGTAATCAACCATTTTTACATTCTCATCATTTATGATTGAGAAAGTATTAGAATTGTCGGAAATTTGACATCACACTTTTTCAACGGATCTTCTCGTTTCGAGACCCCTTGAATCCGAAAATCAGGTTTTCACAATGGCGTCTGTGTGTCTGGCTGTCCGGCCGTCCGTAAACACGATAACTCTCGAAAAAATGAACGGATCAAATCCATCTTTGGCACACTTTTTTAAGGCCCTAAGAGAAAGGAAAAGTTCGTTAACCAGCCATTTTTGATGAAAATTCAAAAAGTGAGCGCATTTTGAAAATTTTTTTAACCACTTTTTTCTGAATTTGAAAATTCTATGCACGCAAATTTATTGTATTGAAATGAACAAACAATTTATCCTAATGACTTTTTTCGATAAAATGAAAATTCTCAGAGTTATAGCGTTTTCAAAATTTTTTTAATCAACCGAAAATCAAAATTTGAAGCCAAAAAACGCACGATATGAAAAAAGTCAAGAAAAAAAATCATTTCTTTTTGAAAGCCCTTCAAGATCATCATAACAAATTTTTGGATTTTCTTCAAAAATCAAAAATTAAAAATTTTTATTGCACAAAAAATAATGTAAAATAAAAAATTCCATTTTGTGGACAAACTATCTAGGATACGAAAAAAGATGAATTAACAAATATTGTTATCCAAAAGAAGATCTACATTTTCGTTACGAGAAAAAAAAAGATTTAACAAAACCTTTTTACAAATATTAGTCGGAAATCGAGCGCGCAGCGCGCGTGTCACGATGAGAATGTGTACCTCAAAGCCTACAGAGCTTTCAGAAACTTAATCTTTGGCAATACTTAAATAAGTAGAAAATTCAGAACATGAAGACGCATATAAATACTGCCATCTAAAAGAGATCTTTATGATAAAGTTTTTTTCAAGCATTCCAAATGCAAAGAATAAATATCCGAGCGCGAAGCGCGAGACTCAACCGTCGCGCGCCCCAGGCGCGCGCAAATTTGCGAGCAAAGCGGGCAAATTTTTAGTAGAAAATTAATCTTCTTGGTTGAAAATTCATCTTTTTGATAGAAAAAGAGCTATACATGTTAGAAAGTTGAAACGCTTGATTAAAAAATTCATTTTTTTAAATAAAATTTATCATTTCCGTTTAAAATGTTTTCTTATTGTACTTAATATGATACCTATAATAATTTTATTCAAAATAATTTATCACCCAATTGTTTCCCTATTTCTTGGCTTGAAGTTGATCCACTTTATTCAAAAATTAATTTTGTTTAAATGATGCTTCATTCTTTTAATTTAAAATTAATCTATTTTGTGAAAAATTGAACTATTTTGATGATATAATTATTTTTTTAAATTATTCTTTTTAACTGAAAACTTAACCATTTAAGTTTGGTTGAAAATGGATTTTTTTTAGTTGATACTGGATTTACTTTGTTGAAAATTCATCTTTTTTAGCAGAAAATGAAACTTCTTGGTTGAAAATTCATCTTTTTGATTAAAAAAATGACATGTAGAAAGTTGAACCACATGATTAAAACATATTTTTTTAACATTGATCATTTTAGTGGAAATTTCGTGTCATATTGCACTCAATATGAAACTCGCGCGCGTCTGAACATACTCAACCAGCGCTGCAAAATACAAACTTTTTTTCACAAAAATTTTCGAAAGTGATCGTAAAATCTATTGAAACATGAAAGAATTCTTTCACAGACGCAGAAGTTTTATTAATTTTAATTGTTTAAAACAAACGATTATTTAAAGAATAAAAAAATGTTTTTTAATGCCAAACAATTTTTTAGCGTAAAGTATACTTCGTAACAAAAATTTTCATAACTCAATTATTGAATTTCGATAAACCGTTCGCGAGTAATCCATGTTTGAAAAAAAAAATTATCAAGAACTTTCGCTGTTAATGACATAAAAAAAATGTTGAAACAATATTTTAGCGGAGTTATTTTGATATAAAAACAAATCGAAAACTGTATAAATTGATTGAAAATAGAAATATAGACTTAAAAGTGGCACACTTGAGATATTTTGACTTTTGTATGAAGACTGTTACAGTGCGATACCGCCACACTAAATCTTTATTTTCCCGGAACAGAATAAGTTTTTTTTATAAGCTCTTTTTTATTCTTATTCAGCCTCCTCATATTTCAGGAGCAAGTTTTTATCGTGTTTTAAAGTTGAAAAATAAATTTACAGTCCCTGTTTAAACACAATTTTCAAAACCCACGAAATTTGAATCTCTTTGAGATTGTAAACTTCCACGTTTTATTTCTCGAAACTGGATACTTGTGTTTAATCATACTTTTTGGCCTTCAATAAAAAAACATTTAAGCTAGGAAGTAACTTTTGTTTTTATCTTTATATGCTGATTTCGACTTTACAGAATGCTATTTCGGTTATCTAAAAAATTTTGTTTTTGTTTGTTATATACCTAATTTTGTATACTGCAACGCTTAGAATAGTTTTCCAGGAATAAAATTAAAAAATATGTAAATAAACACCACGGGTAGAAATTATAACTTGGTTCTTAAGAGTCCCTGTCTAGATTTCGTATTTTCTATCGAGGCCCTAAAGTGGCAATCTATCGAGGGCGCAAGCGAAAGTGTCGCGCTCAGCTAGCGAGGTCATCAGCAGTAAATCTAATAAGGGCCTATTAATAGGGTCTTTATAGAATGTAGATAGTCCCTCACACACTATTATTCAAGAGCATATGCTATTGTTTCTTATTTTTTTGATTCAAATGAAATATTATTAAATTATTAAAAAATTGATCATACTTTAAATTCTAAAGTGTGACGCTATTATGGTTGCAGTGGTATTAAAGTTTAACCAGCACATTGCCATAATCTGTTACCAGAAATTTTTGATTCTAAGAAGGAAAATATTATTCCAATTGTAAAATACATTTTCTTTGCGAAAGTTTAATCTAAAGATTTTACACCTTTCTGTAGCCTCTGACAATCACTCCTCCATTTTCTCGTATTTTTATTGACATTCTATTATTAACTATACTCCGCAGGTTATTCTAAAACTAAACTTAGTGTTAAATTTGACTAGAGAAGACTTATTACTAATAACTAAAGATAAACGCAGTTTATTAAAATATCCGCAAGCGTGGAGAATCGACGCACGCACCGTAGGCGTATAAGTCGAACGGCTAACCCCCATAGCTACGATGCCACGCTGAGTGCGGTATCATAAATGCTTGACGGCATTTATCCGATACTTTAGAAATTAGGAAAAAAGGTTTTTGAAGCTCGATTTATCATATATGATTTTTAAACGTACTTACGTGATTTCAAATTAAATCGATCTTTAAGAAAAATTCTTTTCAAATTTTTAAGGCATCAAATGTTTATAATTTTTTCAGAAAAAAAATTAAATTTTTAGAAGTTTGCATCTAGGTATTTTTTTTAATTTGTTTTTTTTTAATTTAAGTATAATTAAGCATAAGAACATTAATGTACTTTTTTGCACTCACAGCTGCATTATCCGTTTTACCTGTCGAGGGCTTTACAAGGTCTCCTCGAGAAAATAATCAATTGATAGAAGTTATTTTTAAAATATATCTTTATGAATAAAGCTTATTATCTAGTTTAATTAAAAAATATAGAGCTAGAAAGTGAGTATATAAATAATGTATGACAAGTAGCACACGACAATAACCTGTCGAGGGCCAGCAGAGGAAAAGCCTAGATTCTTCCAGCTAGGAAATCTGGCTGCGGCCTCGTGAGAGCCAATATTTAGTTTAAGACATGAAGAGGCAATTTCTACCCGGGACCGTTTACTTCACTTAACTATGTTTGCAATTTATTATACTATTATACTATTTATTATATCACATAATGTGCATTTTTATATTTTATAAAAATTTATAAATAATTACTATAGCTTTTAGCAAAGTTTTATAAAATTCTTAGCATTTAAAAATTTTCATTTTAAAAACTTATTTCTTCTAATTTCAGATAGCTTTTGATTCAATGTTCAAATTCAACTTCAAAGTTAGAATATCAAACAGGTTTAAGTACCTTGTATCTTAAACAATTTTTCCAACTCTAATGTTCCAATAAATTATTTGTAGTAGCTGCTTTTGTTTTTACTTTCAGGTTTTTACTAAAGAAGAATAGTAGAACTATAATCACTCGATTCTTTTTTTAAGCTGGAAAATTAAATTAAAATTTTAATATTTATACATTTACAATACATGTGAGAGTAATAAATCCATTACATTTTTGAGCCTCAGAATTTGGAAAGAAATCACAAATTAAATAAATTTTTAAATTAAACATTTAGTTATTAAAATTTAAATTAAATAAATTGAAATATTTTCATCGAGCATTTGTAAATCAACCTGTTCATATAAAATGTGTAAAACGAAAAAACAGAACAAAAATATATTCCTCTATTAGCCCTGGCTTACCAGCGTAAAATCTTGACTGAGATTTTGTCAACAGAATCCGAGCGACACATTAGCGTAATTAGCTAGAGCGTTCGACATAGGCTTAGGTTTTAGTTTGTTTACGTAGGTAGAGTTCGAATCCCACGAGGGTGCGATTTTTTCATAGCGTTTAAGCGTTCGATTACGTTTGTAAGTGACCGCACGTGCAATTGCATGATTTCACAAATAAATTGAGTACAATTTTTAAAAATAAAAACATTTTTTGTTGTAAATTTATCATTATATTACATCATCTGTTTCGAGCTGCTGTAATGGAATGTCTATCGACGATTATATTCTAGGGCACAACTGTGACTTTTGCTTGTTGATGAGATAAATTTACAATGCGAAACTATCATTTTTCCTCCTAGAAGGAGCAAGGTTTACTAAGCGAAAGTGTAACCTCTATTCTTGCGAGACACGCGCGCAGTGTTAAATTACAAATAATACAAACAATAACATTGTTAAATTATCACTCATCTTCATTCGATCTGGATACGGATTTACAATGTCATAGAGTAAATATAGCACTTTGAAGCAGTAAGGTTCGCTAAATTTCTTCCAAAGTGTAAGAATTACTCTGTAGTTGCACGAAAGGTTCCGTTACTGTGCCACAGAGTAATATTTCATCACTTTTGCGAGTATATCTTACAGCGTACTTTTTTCCGTAAATTTAATGCGAATCTAAGGCGAATCTAATGTCTAGCTCGAAACTTGTAGATGAGGTGCACCTTTTTCAGTAAAATGTGATCTACATAATCACTGAAAATACTGGAAATACTGGCAAAATCAGTGCAGCTAATAAGGGCAGCAAAATGACGCTGTCCTGGTAATAATAGGCGAAATCATGGGGCTATCCTGGAAATGTTAATGCTGTTTGAAATATTGAAGGTAGAAAGCAGTTCAGTCAATGAATACAAGACTGTAATGTAATTGGCAATGTAATGGAACTACCTTATCAACGTGAAGATTGTTTAAAATAATCAAGGCAAAATATATTCTGAACTTCCAAAAATATTTAGCAGTCCTGCCAGTTAAGACAAGACTATAGATCAGTCCAACCAACAAAGGCAAGATATTTTAGTAGTCCAGCTAGTTGAGGCACGACAAGTGTTAATTGGCTGAACTACCAAAGTGTCTTGCCTTTATCGGTTAGATTGATCTATAATCTTGCCTTAATTACCTGGACTACTGAATATCTTTGGCAGTCCAGAATGTCTTTTGCCTTGATTATTTAAAAAAATCTTTGCATTTACAGGGCACTCCCATTACATTTCCTTTAGAGGCCGGACTGAGTTTTTCTTTGATAACTGAAATAACTTGATAATTTCATTGACTGAAATGTCTTCTACATTTAATATTTCAAATTATATTTACATTGCCAAGTCAGCACCATGATTCCATCTATTATTCACATGACCAGCGAAATTTTGTTGCCCTTACCCGTGTAGAAATGACCCTATTTTGCCCAATTTAAAAAGTGGAGCTGGCAAGGCCCAGGACAGTTTTTCTATTTTCAATGAAAATAACACAGGCCGACAAAATTTGACAAAAATCAAAAGCCAGAAAGCACACCAAACATTTCCGAAGGATTTTGATGCGCTGAATCCGAATCCGAGTTCAAAATTGCTCCTGTACCACAAAACCTAATATGGAATTTGAAAGTAATAATCTTCCCCTTTCAAACTTACTTGGCTTTATTACGATATCTTTATTTTTCACCAAAATATTGTAATTTGAAATTTTTTATTTTAGCGTGTTAAAGCACTAACGCTGAGGTGTTCAGATTTATACAACGCATTCTCTATTGCTGACGGTACGATATTTTATCTTCAAAATATTACCTCAGGGGTTTTCGAGGGTGCCCTTTCTATTGCCGGTGTCAGTTTTTTGTTATAACCCCTAGAAGATCCAATATGGCGGCCACAATTTAGGGCTTTAAAAAAGAACAAGGGATCCCGCACAAAATACCAACAAAGAAGCGTACAGTCGTTTGGAACCAAACTTTACACATTGATAAAACAATAACATATATGAAACCCGTGTCTTTTCATTTCTACGGAAGCCGTTTCCTAGGGGTAGAAACCACCCCTAACAAGCGACAAGCATGCTAACCCACCTGACTCTGGGAACAATAAGTTTAGTCGCATATCTTTCTTGGAATAATAAAGTTCCATGCCACAAGTGAGTTAATCCACCTACCTGCTAATCCACCTAAACCCAGAAATCACCCCTACCAAATCATAAGCAGGCTAAACCACCTAACCCTGGGAGCAGCGAATTTAGTAGTTTACATTTCGTGAAATACTCGTAATTGAATTCCACACTACAAGTGGGCTAACCTTGAAATGAAATTTTTCAATTTAACTTATTAAACCATTAACGCCGAGATGGTATGCCATTGTCCCTTGAAAATATTATCTGAGGGATTTTCAGGGGTTCCTTTTCGATTGGATCAGTTTTTTGTTTTAACTCCTAGAAGAGCGAATATGGAAAACAGTTAAGGCTTTAAAAAAAAATTTGCTATTATGATTCATTTAATATTGTAAATTTACTGAGGATTTTCCAGCTTGCTAAGGCAAGACTCAATATTTTGCAGCCACATAATGCAAGACTTGGAATTCTCCAGCTAAGTAAGGAAGAACTTAATATTTTTCAGTCAACTGAGGCAAGATATTAGGTTGCCCAGCCAATCAAGGAAAGACTTACGATTGCCCATTCAGTTAAGGCAAGACTTGGGATTGTCCGGCTACGCAAGGAAGTACTTAATATTTTCCAGCCAATTAAGGCAAGACTTTAGATTGCCCAGCTAATCAAGGAAAGACTTTAGGTTGCCCGGCCAATCAAGGAAAGACTTTGAATTGCCCAGCCAATAAAGGCAAGACTTTGTATCGCCCAGTCAGTCAAGGCAAGACTTTGAATCGCCCAGTCAGTCAAGGCAAGACTTTGAATCGTCCAGCCAGTCAAGGCAAGACTTACGATTGCTCATTCAGTTAAGGCAAGACTTGGGATTGTCCAGCTACGCAAGGAAGTAATTAATATTTTCCAGAAAATTAAGGCAAGACTTTAGATTGCCCAGCCAATCAAGGAAAGACTTTGAATTGCCTAGCCCATAAAGGTAAGACATCGTATCGCCCAGTCAGTCAAGGCAAGACTTTAGATTGCTCAGCCAATCAAGGAAAGACTTTGAATTGCCCAGCCAATAAAGGCAAGACTTTGTATCGCGCAGCCAGTCAAGGCAAGACTTTGAATCGCCCAGTCAGTCAAGGCAAGACTTTGAATCGTTCAGCCAGTCAAGGCAAGACTTACGATTGCCCATTCAGTTAAGGCAAGACTTGGGATTGTCCAGCTACTCAAGGAAGCACTTAATATTTTCCAGCCAATTAAGGCAAGACTTTAGATTGCCCAGCCAATCAAGGAAAGACTTTGAATTGCCCAGCCAATAAAGGTAAGACTTCGTATCGCCCAGCCAGACAAGGCAAGACTTTGAATCGCCCAGTCAGTCAAGGCAAGACTTTTAATCGTCTATCCAGTCAAGGCAAGACTTACGATTGCCCATTCAGTTAAGGTAAGACTTGGAATTGTCTAGCCAATCAAGGAAAGACTTTGAATTGCCCAGCCTATAAAGACAAGACTTCGTATCGCCCAGTCAGTCAAGGCAAGACTTTGAATCGCCCAGTCAGTAAAGGCAAGACTTTGAATCGTCCAGCCAGTCAAGGCAAGACTTTGAATCGTCCAGCCAGTCAAGGCAAGACTTACGATTGCCCAGCCAGTTAAGGGAAGACTTACGATTGTATGTCCAATGAAGGTGAAACTAATTGCTTGTTTTCTTATGGAAACATTCGCGCTTCATGTCAAACGATCGTTGAAGAGACTTTCGTTTATGACTAGTAGGCTCATTATCATTTCTTTGCAAAGACCAGCAATAGTCGGCCATCATTCTTACATTGCATCGACCTTGAAATGTTGCTCTTTTTGTTGAAAGTCTTGATGAAAGCGTTCGATCATTTCTTCACTGAATTCTCCAACATTTTCTGGGAAATAACGCAAATGCGATTTGAGAAAATGTAATTTCATACTCACCGAACAACCTAATCTTTTAAAATTCTGTAACATACTAGACACAATAGTTCTAAACTTTGGATCTCGATTGTTCCCTAAAAATTTCTCTACAACATCTTTGATACTCAACCATGCATCCTTTTCAATAGATGTTATGGTTTTGATAAAATCATCATCTTTGACAAGTTTTCTTATATCAGGCCCAACAAAAATACCTTCCTTAAATTTGGCATCACTTAAATGCGGAAATGTAGATCTGATACAATTGAAACATTTTCCTTCTGTGTTTAGGGCTTTCACAAATTGCTTCATTAACCCTAGTTTTATATAGAGTGGTGGCAATAATACTTTCTTTCTGTCAACAAGACTTTCATAAACAACATTATACTGACCAACTGTCCACTCTAATCTGTCTAGCCATTTCTCCGTTATTCAATGTTCATCCCTTGCCCGACTGTCCCAAAGGCAAAGAAAACAAGGGTATTTAATGTTTCCTGATTGTAAACCTATTATAAGATTTATTATTTTGAAGTCACCACAAATAAGCCAATTGTGGACATTGTATTTGATTTTTATCAGGAGTAATTGGAAAGTATCATAAGATTCTTTCAGTGTAGTTGAGTGACCTACTGGAATTGCAGCGCTCTTATTTCCATTATGTAATAGTACTGCTTTCAGACTTTCTGTAGACGAATCTATGAAAAGCACCAATCCTCTGGCGTATATAAGTTTATTTTATATAAATTAATGAGTCCTCCGATATCATTACAATACACAATCCCGCTGTCCATTGAAAAGTACTTGATAAACTTTTCTTCTCTATTTTTGTAAGCAGTTACTCTAGTGCCAGGTAACAATAGTTTCCTCTCTTTGAGTCTTGAAGCGCAA
>NC_046665.1:40692739-40694683 GCF_010883055.1 Belonocnema kinseyi
ACTTTCAAATTCCATATTAGCTTCTGTGGTAGACATTTTTTTTGTTCGGTTACATAACCTTAAAAACAGCTAAAAACGCGGTTTTTGCACTTTTAGGTTAGGATATCTTGAAAGCCTGACGTACAGGAGCAATTTTGAGCTCGGATTCGGATTCAGTGCATCAAAATCCTTCGGTAATGTTAGGTCTGGTCTCTGACTTTAAAATTTGTCGGCCTGTGTAATTAAATTATTATGGGGCGCAAATGGGACAGTAAAATATAAATATCTGTTATTAACTATAAAGAGACTCTTGTTGTTCTGAATTAAAAATAGTAAAATGACTTCCACGTATGAATAATATATCAAAACATTTTTTGTGGAGTTTTGCGGAAGCTTGCCTTAAAGGCATGTGATACTTACAGTTTCCCCGGCTTTCTTTCCACAAAAATGAAAATTTTTAAAAACTGAATTCGGAGATGCTATAAAATATCATAACGGACGTCCCCGGGCTCTTTTTCGAAGGATAATAACAAAAAAATTTATTTTGCTAAATAAAAATTTTATGCATATGTATTATTTTGAGGTTACGTCGTTTTTCATCTCTGCCTTTCCGATAATCTGGAAAGTATTTATGAAATAAACTTTTTTGATTGCCTCAAAAAGGGTTAGTTCCGGGAGATTAGTTACTATGTTTATTTGCAAGTCCAATGTTTTCGGCCAAAAATATTGTGTAGTTTGGAAGTAACGCACAGGAGAATTGTAACATACATAGCCTCCAAATGTACATACGTTGTTAGCAATATCAAAAAATTGTTTGAAAAAAAAACACAAATAAAGTGTGTGGGGACGTCCGTTAGCATGCTCGCTATCATTTCCCAAATTTTTAAGACAAAATATTGATTATTCTAGAAAAAAAGCCGTCGGAACCTAAAACTGGTAAAATCGACAATTTTCTAAGTATCACATTAACGAGAGAGACTCTGTTACGCCACACATCTGCCATATCGCGCTAGTCAAGGGACGTTCTTAGCAATGTGCCGTTTCCGAAATTTATACTTTTTGAAACTTTCAACTGAAAGTTTCAATGAAAAGTTTCAAAGTCAGTGAAACTTTTGAAACTTCAGCATTTTTAGCTATATTTATAAAGATTCTTGTTGGAAAATGCCTAATGTACATTCCAAAAAAATTTTTTAATTATAAGAACTGCACTTGACTTTTTTTAAAATTTCAAAACGTTTTTAATATTAAATAAACTGAGTCAGAAAACAGAAGCAGAACTAACATAATATAACATACAGATATACTAATATAAAACATATTGACATACAGACCTGAGACACCAATAAATGCCCGAAAGTTTGAAATTTTGATCATGATTGATAATTATTCAATTCAACACATTTCATAAATTTCGTACATAGAACTTACTGATATTGTATACCTAATTTTATTTTTATTTTCTAACTGCAGTTTCTTGTAATTACAGTTGCCTCTGCTAAAACAATGTATCAAGACGTAAGCCGTTAATAAAGTAAGGTAAATTAAAAATGGGAAAAAATAAGTTGGAATTGAATTTATTCTTATTATTCAATTCAAGCATTATTTATGTGTATATATATATAAGCCGGATTAAGAAAGCACAAGAGAAAAACTTTCGTGAAAAGCTCCTCGATAAGAGGATGCACGGTATCTTCCACAGAAATGTGAAGGATCAGTCAATGTCTTGTGAGCTAACGTTTGCTTTCCTTAAATCGCCCGGATTGAAGTCTGGTACAGAGGGTTTCATTTTTGCATGCCAAGACGGTGCATTTTCCACCTTAACATACCGTCGCCACATTTTGAGCCAAGCATTCCCGATGATAACTGCAGGGCGTGCCATGCACACCCCGAGCATTTAGCTCACATACTATCTAGTTGTCCAACACACGCGGGAACGATCTACATTCAAAGGCACAATGCGGCACT
>NC_046665.1:40694783-40695954 GCF_010883055.1 Belonocnema kinseyi
CCATTGAAAAGTACTTGATAAACTTTTCTTCTCTATTTTTGTAAGCAGTTACTCTAGTGCCAGGTAACAATAGTTTCCTCTCTTTGAGTCTTGAAGCGCAAAGCTCAGCTTTATCTTTTAGAAGATCAATGTCACGTATAAAATCGTCTAATCCGTCTTGGTCAAAAAATTTAGGACTTTCATCATCTGATTCTTGCCAAGCAGAATCTTCAGTTGCATTAGGATCGTCAGTATCCATTGATGAGTTGATCGGTCACTATTGTTTTCAGAGTGATTTCTAATACCAATCTTGGCTGGTGTAACACTTTTTACATCAGGGTGAACGATCTTCTCCAAATAATTTTTAGAAAAACCTCCTGTTTTGCATAAGCAAAAGTAACAATCAGTATCATGATCGTTGGGCTGACGCCAAACAGGTGGTTGAATAACAGTCTGCGTCTTGGTACTTTCATCTTCCCAATTTGACAAATTTGTTGAAGTATGACGTTTTTATTGAATCATTAATTGATCGACGGTATTTCTCCGTTTCATACTTTCCACAAACGTGACAAAACGTATTAACTTTCTTAGCGCAAGGAGTTCTTGAACTAATTTTTTTACTATGATGAACAGTAACATCGAAATTCTAAAACTCACTATATACAAACATGACGATCGACACGAAATGTAACCGCTAGACAGATTTCAAAAACAAAAAGAATTTTATTACCTACGCATCCAACCGTTAGCCCGCCACTCAAACGTGATCTAGAACACGGAAAGATTTGTAGCAATAAACGAATTTCATCACCTACGCATAAAACGTCATAAAAGCGTCGCCAGCTCAGTGAGCCAACTAGGGATCGAAGACTGACTGCGCCGTAGAAGGGCGCGCACATACAGCGAATGTGAACATTAGAATGCACACATAGTGCGCAGTAGCATTCCGCGCAGTCCGTTTTCTTTTGTTTTATCAATGTGCGAAGTTTGGTTCCAAACGACTGCACGCTTTTTCTCTGGTATTTTGTGCGGGATCCTTTGTTCTTTTTTAAAGCTCTAAATTGTGACCGCCATATTGGATCTTCTAGGAGTTATAACAAAAAACTGACACCGGCAATAGAAAGGGCACCCTCGAAAACCCCTGAGATAATATTTTGAAGAAAAAATATCGTACCGTCAGCAATAGAGAATG
>NC_046665.1:40696054-40698910 GCF_010883055.1 Belonocnema kinseyi
TGTATTATTTACATTCTAAAAATAAATAATTTAATTTTTTGAGATTAAGAAACTTATTCTTTGATTTCGACTTGTCTGCAATGTCTTACGTCTATTTTTTTACTTAAATATGTAAAATATCAATATATTTGCGCACTTATATAATTATACCATATATGGAACCGAAGAATCGAATAAAATTTATATCCGTTAGAAACTCTAAAAATATTCTCTAAAGTAACTCTGGAAGTTAAACTTCTTTAAATTTCATGAGTTTCGTTTAAATTTCATTGATCATAAATTTCGCATTTCGAAACTTTCAAAGTGAAAGGAAAGGATCAGGAGGCTTTGAACTATATTAAGTTGCAATTTCAGCCAATTTAACCGGAGCCGGATTTTATTGTAACGTGCGCGAGGTCCTTTCATTTCAATTAATAGGTTTCAACCTACAAATATATCGTTACATATTTGAGAACTTAACTCAAGTGGATTTACACTGAAACCTTGAATTCGGAACCTTGGATTTATGATAATCCTAGAATTGATGCCCTCGGCATTTGTGTAATGTGGGGATTGCAGGTCCGAAAGAGAGGAAATTAAATGTCACGCGTGACGAACAGCAGCATAGCGATCAAGTCGCATTGCGCGGGTACTCACACCCGTATATTTTGTAATATTATGTATTCCAATTGCAAATGGTTCATATGGCCCTGACTATTTGCGCTTGGATTTTGTGGACTGGAGATCAAGGCCACTAAAAGTCATAACCGAAGCTATTCTTCATTCCAGGTTCCAGTATATCATGGTTCGCTTACTCCTTAAATATGATACCAGAAATCTCTGATTATACATAGTGAGTTCGAATGCGGGGCCGTCGCACAGTGGTCTGAAATAGGAATTTACTGTTCATAATCGGCCACAGGTCGTATTTCTAAACCGTTTTCAAAGTTTTTTTGTTAGAAATTCTCAGCAATTAATTTTTAAGAGAATTGTGGTTTGCTTTCTTTAAATTTTTTTTCACAGAGCAACAATATATAAACAAATATAGTGAGAAAATTGACCATTTCAGCTTTCTGTATTTTTATCTCAAGAAAAAATACAGATAGAAACTCACTATCAGCCGGAATTATTGCACATGCATTCATAGAACATAATTAATTTTAATAATATTTAACTCAATTATTATAAACAATTTTTATAAACAAATTCTTATTAGTGTTTTTTTATCATAGAAAAAATCGTTTATTTCACGCTAGTTGCTAATACTTTTCATAAGAGTCATAATTTGTGACAACAAAATTAGCAATAGTTAACAACTATTGTTTTTATAAACATTTCTATAAACAAATTCTTTATAAATGAGTTTTTCTCATAGCTGAATTGATTTTTCGGAACAAAAGTGATTCACAATTGTCTAAAAAGCCATTTATATACTTTAAGCTTTATCAAACATAAACAATATAGATTATTTATAACAATTTAGTTAAACAAGTCTCCTAATCGGCCGTTTCCTCGTAGAAAAAAAAATTTTTTTCTTCAAGAATTATTAGAGTGACATTTATTGCGGTAACTAACCAACGAAATTAAATAAAGAATAACTTATATGATTGTTATAAACAATTTTTTTAACAAAACTATGATTTATTTTTTTACATGCAAAAGAGACGATTTTCCACTGAAATTATCCGACAATAAACTAACAGTGATTCCGAAATTGGATATGGGATATTAAATAATAATTTGCGTAATTGTTAATAACAATTTTAAAACAATGCGTAACAATCTGCGGTTTGTCGTAGAAAAAAGTTATTTTTTCTTCAATCATTTTTGTGATAATCTTATTTGTGTTATTTAATCAATGAAAAAATTGATACTTATAATAATAATGAGATCATTATCAAAAACTTACAATAAATAAATTACGATTTAGAACTCGAATCATTTTTAGATTTGAATTGATCTATTAGTTCATAGAGTTCTCGATCAAGTTCTACTTCAACTTTTTCCCATTCAGGCTTCAAGGATGCAATGAAAAGATCTGAGGACTCAAGGGGTTTGTGAATTAGGTACAGCGTTATTGATATGGACAGTTTGCTACAGAATATGTTATTAACAATTACGCAAATTATTATTTAATGTCCCATATCCAATTTTGGAATCACTGTTAGTTTATTGTCGGATAATTTCAGTGGAAAACCGTCCTTTTGTATGTAAAAAAAATAAATCATAGTTTTGTTAAAAAAATTGTTTTTAACAATCATATAAATTATTCTTTATTTAATCTCGTTGGTTAGTCACCGCAATAAATGTCACTCTAATAATTATTGAAGAAAAAAATATTTTTTTCTACTAGGAAACGGCCAATTAGGAGACTTGTTGAACTAAATTGTTATAAACAATCTATATTGTTTATGTTTGATAAAGCTTGAAGTATATAAATGGCTTTAAGGACAATTGTGAATCACTTTTTTTCAGAAAAATCAATTCAGCTATGAGAAAAACTTGCTTATAAAGAATTTGTTTATAGAAATTGTTTATATTGATTAAGTTCAATATTATTAAAATTAATTATGTTCTATGAATGCATGTGCAATAATTCCGGCTAATAGTGAGTTTCTATCTGTATTTTTTCTTGAGATAAAAATTCACAAAGCTAAAAGGGTCAATTTTGTCACTATATTTGTTTATATATTGTTGCTCTGTGAAAAAAATTTAAAAAAAGCAAACCACAATTCTGTTAAAAATTAATTGCTGAGCATTTCTAAAGAAAAAACTTTTAAATCGGTTAAGAAATACGACCTGTGGGCGATTATGAACAGTAAATTCCTATTCCAGACCACTGTGCGGCGGCGCATTATTCATATTAATATTAATAAT
>NC_046665.1:40699010-40725053 GCF_010883055.1 Belonocnema kinseyi
ATTATATTAATAATATTAATTATTTATATTAATACGTATATATATATATTTATAGATATACGTATTTGCATGGTACCGGATTTCTCTTCGCCGAGTGATTCGGTGGATTTTGATTGATTGCGGAAATTCCTGCGTTCAATTAGGAGTTAAAGTAAACTGATTCAATTAAATATCTTATGCTGGAAATTGATGATTTGTTCCTTCTCATTTTTATACTTTCAAAACTGTATGTTAAAAAATATACTAAACTAGACCGTCGTCAGGGCGCCCCGCGCCTCCGAGCAGCGAAGAATTAGGTTATTATAATCTGTCAGACTATTAAATAAATAAAATAAAAAAAATCTTTTTAATTTATTACTGGTTTGAAGTTATGAAGAAAATTAAAATATATTTATTTAATTTTGATTCAGCAAAGACACATTTCGCAGATTATTATAAAATATAATATAAAAAAATTTCAATGTTTTTAAAATTATACATTATAATAAAAATATTTTAAATAGTGTTTGCATGCTTAAAAAGTTTGATCTATTTACATAATGAATATGCAATCGAAAATTACAATTTTTTCAGAAATTAATTTTATTTTACGCATAGACGTTGAATCTGATGAAAAAATGGTTTTTTAGCTAACCTACATCTATCCATAAAATATAGGAACCTCGATTTTTGTGCAGATTTTCGCGAAAATCTCAGCAGAAAATTTTTTTAAAATATGAGACAATATGCTTGTTGCAGGTGAGGGTTTTGCCAATACTGAGACAGACTTTCAAAATGTTCAGATGATTAGCGAGTATTTCCTGGCGAATAAAATGTTAAAAAGTACCATAATCATATGATCATTTCCGAACACTCAACTTTGAATAGCTCTAAGTTACTGACAACAAACTAAAAAAATTCTGAAAAAAATATATGGTTTCGTTGAGATTTTCTTTGTACAATGGTGAAATTTAGAGCCAAAAATAATCTTTTTTTAATAAGTTGTTAACAAAAACGTAGGGAGGTGTCATCTCCGAAGCTATGGAACGTACAGAGATGGTCCTTGAAGCAAATTACACATTTTTCACTTCTGACTGTTACGTGTGCAATACGACCTTCTCCCGCCCGTGTAGAAATTCCCTCGGTTGGCCCTAATACAACAAGGTTTCTGGTCGGATCTCGGCCCTGCTACTCCTGGCTGGGTTTCATGGGCAGGAACCGGGCGGGAGCCGGTCGGACTACATTTTTCTCGAATCACGAGGTCCGGGGCCGGCCGGTTACTGGCCGGGCCAACCCTGGTTATATCCCATGGTCGGGAGCCGGCTGGGCACTGGTCAGGATAATGTTTTTGTAGAAATTACACATTTTTTAAGAGCCGTGATATTATCAAAGACGTGATTATGGATGCTAGATGAATTATTATTTGAAAATTATAAATTAAAGATTTATTAGATCAGTGAACTAAAAATGAGCTTTTTCAATTCTTAAAAAAAAAAATTTCGAATAATTTAACATTTTAAATTAAACTGTTATCGATTCTGCTATGTACAACAACAGAAATGATAAATTTTTATAAATTTCTCTATATTCAGACAATGTTTAGTCTGTATAAATTCAAATTTACCGCCATATATAGCGCCTGCTGTGTCTGTCGTCTGCATAGACACTCAGTAATTTTCAGTTTCACACCTGGAACGAGGATGCTCCTTGCACTCACGTCGTGTCATCTCTTCGAAGTTCACAAATAAAATCGAGACTCATGGTTAAAATCAACCTGATTTCAGTGATTAGTTTGAAACCCCCACTTAGTGCGCAAATAATTATTATTTTAAATTAAAATATATTCTGGTGTGTACAGTTTTTACATTCTTCCTTCCTAAGCTTAAATCGCCGCTTGGTTTTCAAATTGCTATGGGATTCTATCATCAGGGAATACACTTCTACTCCAATTTTCTTGCCAGAATTGTTTCACTTCATTTGAACTTTTAAAGTTCATCGTAATCTTTACGATGAGCCTTAAAAGACAAAAAAAGTTACCAAGTTCTCGCCTGAAGCAACATTTTTAAACCGCTTTTTGGCCGGATTACCCGACCGGATCCCGGCCGGTATTGAAGCCCTGATCCGACCAGTTTACCGTGACGTTTTTAGCCGGATCCCGGCTGGATTTCCCGACCAGCGCCCGGCTTAAGCGGGGCTATCCGGCTGGGACTCGGCCGGATCCCTGATTGGATTCCTACACGGGCCTACTCAGGCTGTTTACACTTTACACAGTTCCTAAGTCCTGATGCAAAAAAGGGACACAGTTGCCTCGATTGTCATAAAGCCTTTTGTTTTTTCCAAGAAGAAAATAATTTTTTAAACATTAGACTTTTTGCTAATTGAAAATACTTACAACACTGTCAGAAGCCAAAAATGTATAATTTGGGTCAAGAATCATCTCTGTATGTACCTTAGTTTCGGAGATGACACCTCCCTACGTTTTTGTCAACAATTTATTAGGAAATGATTATTTTTGCTTCTAAAATTCACCATTGTCCAAAGAAAAGATCAACGAAACCATATATTTTCTTAGAATTTTCATAATTTATTTTCAGTGACTTAAAGCTATTCAAAGTTGAGTATTCAGAAATAATAATATGATTATGGTACTTTTTCACATTTCATTCGCCAGGAAATACTCGCTAATGATCTGAACATTTTGAAACTCTGTATCAGTATTTTTAAAACCATCATCTGCAACATGCATGTTGTCTCATTTTTAGAAATTTTTTCTGCTAAGATTTTCATGAAAATCTGTTTAGAAATTGCGGTGCAAGTAGGTTTAAGTAATCGAATTGTTTAATGATGATATTCAAAACATATAGAAACAATCATAATGTCAATTTTTGCAAAAAATGTATTAATCGCGTTTTATTTGCTTACTCCTCATTTTATGCAGACATAATTAGAGAGCACAATTAATTTAATGTTGAAATTAATTTTTATAAGCAATAAGTATAAACAAATGGTCAATTATGTCTTTTTCTGTAGGAAAAAAATAATTTTCAACTTGAGTGGTTGAGACTTATTCAACAAAATTATAGATTGTGTCTAAAAACCCTCCGTAATTAACAATTACAACAATTTTAACATACACATTCAATTTTGACCAATTGAATATTTGCGTTTACCATTTTTCTACATTAATCTCAGAGTTTATTTATTATTTTTTTCAGAGAAAAAAACAACTCTGCGATATTGCCTTTTTGTCAAACTGTGCGTTAAATAAATAATAATAAAAAAATAATAATTTGAACATCGGCTTTGTCGATTTTCTTAGAGTTTTAATAGTGATGGTCTGAGCCCACTGAATATTCACTTTGTTTAACATTAATTTTTTATTTATTATCAAATTGAGAACAGCTGGGTTTCGTAGTTCTCTGTCTAATAGCGAGGGAGAGTTCTAAAGCCCTGTTATCAATTACATCAACAATTGAAGAAAAATGAAATTGCACTTTTTTAAACGTAATAGAAACTTCAATGGACCAGACCGCCGCGGCGGTCTGGTTTTACGTCGTAAAAATATGGCCATGGTTGAAATCGTTTCAGTTTCATAGAGTAATATTAGTTAAATATATTCCAATTTTACATAAAAAATGTATAAACAGATTATTTGTTGGAAGAATGTTTATTACGATTTTCCATAATTTTACGTTTTCTAGGGTTATATTGTAAGAAACTTTAATAAGAACAATATAATGATGAAGAAATTTCTTATCGAGGTTGTGATTCTTAATATTATAAAGAAATTTAATAAACAAATGCATTCACCAAGCATTTTTTGACAGAAAAATTGGTTTTTCTCGATGTCATTTTTTAAATTTCGGAACTTGATGATAATTTTAGAAAAATTCATAATTTTTAAAATTAATTTGATGATTTTTTTAAAACAAATTTAATAAATAATTGCATTATTTGGGCATTTTTCGGCAGAAAAATTCGGTTTTTTAAAGCCAGTCCTTTCAATTGGGAACTTCATGACTATTACAGCAACATTAATAACTATTTCATAAATTTTGCGATTTTTTAAAACAAATTATATAAACAAATCCATAGATAATGCATTTGTCGACAGAAAAATTCGTTTCTTTCGAGTTAATTTTTTTCATTAGGAGCTTTATGAGAATTTTAGAAAGCTTCAACATTCGAGTATTCGAAAGTTTCCAGTTCTCGAAGAAATTCGAGTACTTGAAAGTTTCGAGTACTCGAAGAAATACGAGTGCTCGAAAGTTTCGAGTTCTCTAAGATATTCGAGTCCTCGAAAGTTTCAAGTTCTCGAAAACATTTGAGTACTCGAAAGTCTCAAGTTGCTCTAAAGTTACGAGCAGCTCAAAAGTTTTGGGATCTCTCAGCTCTTGAAATAAATAAGAATTTCTTTAAGCCCGTGTGGAAAAATTGAGGGAGCCCCTTCGGGGGCCCGCATGGTTAGCCCTCAAGTCTTGTGGAATCCATAAGGGGCAATCCAGACGAGGTCCCTCATGGCAACGACATGCTAATCCATAGGGATCGAACATAGGCTTTCCTTATGGATCCCTCATGGTTGCCATCATGAAAGCTCTCATCGTTTTTTTTACCAGTGCTGGCACCTGTACTGGCATATCTTTGGGATGATTACACTATTTTGTACTGGGCTGTCAGTGTTGGGCCAGCACTGGATATCGCTACTTGCACAGTGTTATCCAAATAGCAAATTTGCCATGGGCGCAATACTGCGTCAGTGCTAACTAGTACCGTACTGCTATAACATTTTGACTACAAATATTAATAGTCCTGCCTAGAGTGAATACATATATTACATTCTTAAACATTATATTACAAATAAAGTTTCTAATGCTACGGGGTATCGAACCTATATATGTATACCGAAATCTATCGCCTAACAGTTGGCAGGGCTAACCACTGCTCTAAACCAACAAGTTGAAACTAGGTGAAAAAGCCATCCTCATAAGCAACAGTTCAAAAAAGTTAAGTTATCAAATTTTAAGCTCTCTTTTTATAATTATTTATTATTGTACGAAGTTATGTGAATGTAAAGTACATGAAATGTTAAAATGAATATCAATCAAATAATTATTAAATAAATAATTTAAATCAATTACAATTTTTCTTCGCGTAATATGTCGTTTTTTCCTGTTGTAGGCCACTTGACAACTTTCTACAATGACAGAAAATTTAATTTTTTATGAACATTTAAAATTTTTATTGGCAGTACTTAGAAATTTGATCGTGAATTTTCACAATTTCTTAATAATAACATTCTTTAAACTTTCGTGTAAGCTTTAGTTATTAGGTGTTTTATACTATTTCACAATGTTTGTGATTGACATAAAATGTAAATTTTTCTGAACATTTACAATTTTTCATAAAGATGGAACTTAGAATTTTTTTCTGAAAAAAAGCAGGAAAAAAGTTGTTTTCGGGACAGTTGTATGTATAGTTTTTAAATATTTTAGAACGCATGAACAATATTTTTTGGTGTATTTTTTATGTCCATTCACTGTTTGTATGTCTGTTTGTATGTCTGAACTCATGAAACTTTAAAATTGGTGGTGTCAACAAAATATTCACCCTTTGGAACTGGACATTTTAATCGTTGATCCGTGAGAGCAACCAAGCTGGATCCCCGTTGGAGATCCCTATGGAACTTCCATATTGTCAGGGTTCGCATTTCAAAAAAGTGTCAAGGCATTTTTGTCAGAATTTCAATAAATTGACGAATGAGAAACTTAATAAACTGACAGGGTTTCCATTACTCAGCATACAAAAGATCCGAAATGGCGAACAAATTTTGAAAAAATGTATTATATTCCGGGATCGGAACCTTTTAGCTTCGTTCCAATAATAAGGGATTCCGGAGGAGTTCGGGTTCGAACCGAGTCGTCAAATTTTGTAAAGGGTTCGATCCGATTCGAACTGTTTGAAAAATATCAAAGGTTTTTTTTTCTTATGAGTTTTTGTTTTCTTATCAGATAGTGAAAAAGTTCCTCAAATTATGCACGAAAATTTATGTGTAACAATTGATTTTTGTGATTCGCAACAAAAAGGTATGTGTCACTAAATGTATTATTCAAATTTCTTACTTATTTATTAAACATTGAATACCGAAATCTTTGAGCCTCAAACATATTTAGAGATTTAAGTTTATACTAATTGCTCAAATATTATAAAAATTCCGGAATTTCTTTAATTTTTAAGCAGTAAGTGAAAACGTAAATCTCTAAATATGTTTAAGGTCCAAATATTTCGGTATTTAATGTTAAATAAATAAATATGAAGCTTAAACCATAAATTGTTTGACACTTGCCTTTTTATTGCGAATTAAGAAGCCACATTCGTACAATTAATTATCTTGCATAGTTTCAGCAACATTTAACTATCTGATAAAAAAAAATATGTCCGCTGCGCGGCACATTCTTAGTGCACGCTGCGCTTAGCGCCAAGTTTGAGCGCGTCTAGGACGCGCCGGTATGCCCTCGCGTTTAGAGCTCGTTTTTGTACGTTAGTGCGTACACTTTTACTACATTTTTTCAAATATCATAAATATGGTAAATTGAATCGACAACTGTGATTTAAGTTTCTGCGACACTCGCGCTTCGCGCTCGATAATTAGGTAATAAAGTGAATAATCTTCAAAAAATAAAGGGTGTATACAAATTTGAACAGTATATAAGAAATAGGTGTGTTTTTACATTCTCATCATTTATGATTGAGAAAGTATTATAATTGTCCGAAATTTAACATCACAGTTTTTCAACGGATCTCCGCATTTCGAGGCCCCCTGAATCCGAAAATCTAGTTTTTACGATTACCACTGCCTGCCTGTCTGACCGTCCGCCTGTAAACACGATAACTGTCGAAAACATTAGCAGATCAAATGCATCTTTGGCACACTTTTTTTAAGTCCTTAAAGAAAGCACGAGTTCGTTAACAAGCCATTTCTGATGAAAATTCAAAAAGTGAGGGCACTTTGAACATTTTTGAGACTACTTTTTTCTGAATTTGAAAACTCTATGTACGGATATTTACAGTACTAAAAAGCACAAAAAATGTATATAGATTACTATTTTCGATCAAATGAAAATTCTAAGAGTTATCACATTTTCAAATTTTTTTAAATCACAAGGTTAATTTGCAAATACTTTTGTCACGTACATAAAACTTTGACAACAATTTCTTAAACTCTGAAAAACTGTTATTTCAAATTTTCTTCAAAAGAAAGCGTGGCTACAACATTCAGGTAATCGTACATACAGACAGACACCGATAAAATGTTATGATTTTTGGACTCTGTGAGTGTCGAAACGTAAAGATCTGTTGAAAGCAAAAGATTGAAAGTTTGGGCGATTATATTACACACTCATGAATGAAAATGTAAAAACCCTGGGACTGTACCTCGAGGAAACTGGTTTATATTTTGAATTTTTCCAAAACTTAGTTGCCATTTAGGATAAAAAAAATTTTCCAATTTTTATTTCAAAATCGCTGTTAGCAATCCGAAGAAACCTACAAGTATCGGGTTTCAAAAAATTCTTGTTAATTTCAAAAGTTTCAAGATTTCGAGTTCTCGAAGACATTCGAGCACTTGAAAGCTTTGAGTTCTCGAAGATATTCAAGTTCTGGAAAGTTTTGAGTTCTCGAAAGTTTCGAGTTCTCGAAGACATGCGAGTACTCGTAAAGTTTCGAGCTTTTTGGAAAGCTCGATCCCGGCTCGACTCGACTCGGAAGCTAACAAGCTAGACTCGACTCGTTCGAACATCGAGTATCGAGTTTTTTGCACACCTCTAATTAAGACTGTTTAAAAAAATCATAAAATTGATAAAAAATTATGAATTATTTCTGAAATTATCATACAGTTCCTAACTAAAAAAGTTTTCATCGAAAAAAAAACAATTTTTTCTTTCGAAAAATGCATTATCTATGCATTTTCTAATTAAATTGGTTTTCAAAAATCGTATAAATAGCAACTAGTTATGAATGTTGCTGAAATAGTCATGAAGTTTCCAATTGAAAGGACTGGCATTAAAAAAAATAGAAGTTTTCTGCCGAAAAATGCCCAAATAATGCATTTGATTATTAAATTTGTTTATATTATTAACAATAATAATCTTAAGAAGAAATTTCTTCATCATTGTATTGTTTTATCAAAATTTCTTGCAATATAACTTTTAAAAAAACATAAAATTATGAAAAACTTAAAAAAAAACATTCTTTCAATAAATAATATGTTTATGAAATTTTGTTTTGTTTATTATATAATATTGGAATGTTCTTATCTGATGTTACTCCATGAAATCTAGGCGATTTCAACCATTGTCACGTTATTGACGAGCATCGAGAACGTCAAATAGAAAAAAATCAGTGGGCCACAAAATTGAGGATGTCCTAGAGATATCTTTGGGACATATCTAAAACGTCTTTTAGAATATGTCTTTTAGTCATCGTAGGGACGCTCCTAAAATGTCTCATGTCAGTACAGAAGATGTCTCGAGAATATCCATGTCTTTAAGTCATTTTTAGGACATTGGGCGTCTTAGTGACGTCGATTGACCTGACATAGGACGTCCTAGGAACGTCTCAAGGACATTCTTGGGATTTTCATAGTTTTTGTCCACTGGGAATGGCCTTTTTTTCGTCATATTTGTTTATTTATAAAAAATGAACGCCTATTTTAAAACAAACATTCAGAATAAGAAAGCCGACAAAAATACTTCATATAATTTTTGAAGTGATAGGGGCCACTCACACAATACGTGATACATTTTTCAGGAAAATCTGGACCCCTCTAACCTCTCCCCCCACCCGCCAACCCTGCTTGATACTTTTGTCTTTGTTCTTAACATGAAGAATGATACTTTGACAGACTCCTTTCATCCCTAAACGTATTACGTATTTCGTGAATAGCTCCTAGAATACCTTTTGCCCTTATAACAAATTTAAACTAGAAATAAAATTAAATACTCTTTCTGATCTTATAGAAATAGTTTGCTTTTTAATTATCGCTTTTGATGTAACAAACAGCAAGGGTACTTTTTCCAGCTAGCTTGCAGGTTTATGGTAAATCTGATTGGTCGAGAGCCTAGATGCCTCGCTAGATGCAAACCCTGCATGTGAGATATTAATTCAATGGATAATTCGAAATCGAGGTCCGCGGAGATGAAGATAATTCTAGGTAAAATTTTAAAATAGCGGCTTCTCCAGTATGGTCCTTTAAACTAACTAACGAAGCAAAATTCGTTAAAGTTCGATGAATTCTAAATGAAAAAGGTGGGAGAAGAGCATTTTCAGACCATACTATCACTTTGTTTATCAGGAAATAGACTAAACAAGTAATTGTTTACTTTGATGGCGTCTGATCAAAATGGCTCTAAAGCGTATGTAAATTTCTCAAAATGACTAATAACAGCAAGATAACAATAAAACAAAAGAGGCAAGAATGTTTTTACAAGTTGTTCATTGTTTCTAATTGTCAAAATGAAAGAAATAGTATGTACCTGACTTACAATATTTCTGGTTCGAGATGTGACCGATCACTCTTCTCTGATCCTTCTTTAGGACGTTTTTTTGCAAGAACCTTCTTGCTCCTTTTGTTTTATTATTATCTTGCTGTTATTAGTCATTTTGAACAGAAGTCGTCAAAGTCATCTCGATCGGGATTAATTGTTAATGATTAAGGCACTGATTACAGTCCGGTTCGCAAAGTGCATCTCGGCCTGTTTTTTTCATACACAAAGTGATATTACGGTCTGGAAATACTCTTCCCTTTTACTTAAAAGCTAAACTTTGAAGAAAATCAGATTTGTAACTATTTTGCTTTGCAAGCATTTCAATTACAAAATTCAATGCCACGTTTTTGAAATTTTTGATTTCTCGGTTTCGAAGGAACAGCACAATTCATTTAATTAAAAGATCTTTTAATTTATAAGTGACCAAACTGTTAGAAAACTCTTGACATTAAAAAGAGAAAGTGCGTAAAACTGTAAAGATAAGTATATCAAATTTTAGAAGAATTTGAATTGAAAAGCCAATTTTTCAACTTTTTGTTTCGAAAACGGAATAAAAATGGAAAAGTTTAAATTGTATGTATTCAGGCTTTAGTGCCCAGTCTAACAACCAATTAGGGTTCTATATACCCCTGCTCTCAATTACATTATATGCAAATTAAAAATTAATGAAGTTGTATTATTTAAACAAAATAAAGATATATTTTTTTGTCGTTTTGCAAAATTTCAACGAGATATCTTGTTTAGTTTAAAAATCAGAAAGATGATAAAAATATACATGGGAAACATGGAGATTTGTGACGTAATAAAAAATGACCCAATTAGCATTAATTCTGCAATTTTACAACTTACAGTTTGGAAATAATTAGTTTTCTTTTGAAATTCTCTAATTTTGAAAGAATACAGTTTTTTTGAGGAAGGAAAAATTGAAATTACCTTTTCTTTAAAAACATTGAAAATTTATATTTTAAAATTTTGAATTTCAAAAACCGTCAACTCTAAAAGCAAATAATCAATGTCATTTATTACTTTTAAACAAGCAAATTGAAAAGACTTTACATCTGACGAATCTACATTTTTAAATCGTGGAAGATTTAAATCTGAAGTTTTTTATTGTGAGAGGTTTTGTCAAATTTCAAAGGCTTCAATGTTCAAATGGATGCAATCATTAAGGGTTTCATTTTTAATGTGGCAAAATTTGAAAAGGTACTTACAAATTTCAATAAATTACTGGCACAATTATTGTAAATTTATTTTAGAAAGCTAAACTAAGTTAACTGTAATGTTACACTCACGGGAAAATTCCAGAAACTGATCATTTGCGAAGAATAGACCTCGACGTTGAAAGGTTGTCGCCATCCGATAAGGCAGTAACTGTTGTCGAGCTGACATTCACGCCACCCCGTTGTTCGATTCGAAAAACAAGAGGATGGTATACCACAGAAATAGCATTGTTTTCTGTCAATACGTTTAGTTTATATAAACAGAAAAACTCTGTATTTAATCCTTTTAATGATGTCTAAACGTCTCACGTTTCAGTTTCTCCAGTTCAATGCAAATGAAATAAAAGAAGGTAAAATAGAAAATCCTGAAAAATGATACACAATAAAGAAATAACTAAAGGAAGAGGACTAGTAAGAGCTTTTTGAGAGACCAAGAATAACAATAATATATTTTTGTGGAAATTAAATCTGGAGTTCCGTAATTTCTATAAAATTAACATCCACTATTTTTGTATGGTAATACCGCGAAGCGTATTAAGATTCGGCGTCTAATAAGCGCAGCTAGAGGAAAAATGTCAATTTTATAAAACGATATTGCAAAAAAATGTTAAATTTCAATGCTTTAGAACAATTGGAATAAAAAGGTGAATCATAGTATTTTTATAAATTGTTAGACTCTCCCCCATAGATTCGGCCCTAGCGTCAAGCTTGGTGCAAAATAGTCGCAAAAATTCGTAAATACCTACAAACATTTTTACAGCCATGATCTATTATGTTTTAATAAATTTGATTAATGTTCATAAAAATATTATTGGAAAAAAATCGAAAAATATCTTAACAATCTAAGAAAATATAATGGCGACTTACCTGAAAAATGAACGTAAGAACATTAAAGAATATTAATTATTTCCGGAGTTATCCCGATTCTTCGAAAACATAGACGTTTATAATTGATATTCTTTAACGTTCTTACGTTCACTTTGCAGGTAAGTCGCCATTGTATTTTCTTAGATTGTATTTTAACAATCTAAGAAAATACAATGGCGACTTACCTGAAAAATGAACGTAAGAACATTAAAGAATATTAATTATTTCCAAAGTTATTCTGATTCTTCGAAAACATAGACGTTTATAATTTTTTGCAATATCTTTTTATAAGATTGACACTTTTCCTGTAACTTGCGCTGATTAGACGTCGAATCTCAATACATTTCGCAGTATTACAAGTACAAATCTTTGATCTTAATATTATAAAAATTGGGGCACTTAGCAACAGTTCAAAAACTAGGCTAGATAATTTCCTTAGGTACTGTATTTTGAGAATTCGTGTTCAGATACAAAGAATGTTTTAAAATCCACCAAACTTTAATATTCTTTTAGGTATGGTAATATTTTAGTCATTGGTTTAGAAGGGATTAGATTTTACAGGTTTTTATTATTCAAGAGAATGAAAGAATCAAAATGAAAGTTTGCGAGAAGTTGCCTAATTTGAAATCCTTCGATTTTGTGAGTCTTTCCTTTTATAAAGCAAAATTTGTAAAGGCCAATGATTGTAATCCTTTAGTTTTCACAAAATTTGAATTAAAATGCAATAAGGTATCGGTACAGATGAAAAAATTTCAAATATTGAACAGTAAACAGGAAAACAGAAAAACGGAGATAAAACTGATGAACTTTTTATGGCAGTTATAATCTACTAAAGACTGTTAAGTCATTCCTAGTATATTATCTAGGTACTCGACGAAGTAAAAATTCTCTTTTAAATTTATCCAGCATTATTCCAGCAACTGATAAAATCTTGTTTACAAAACGACCCCAGCGAATATCGAGCGCATTTAATAATGACACACAAAGCCTTTCGTACTGATAAACCTGTTACGACATATGCTCCTACCTTTTTTTAGTTATAGAGAACGGATTTTATTAAGAGAGGCGAACTTTTTCAAACGCCAAAAGCAACAATCAAAATCCAGTATTCGGCACGTTAACACCAGTCAAAATTAACGCGTTTACTCTTTTCAAATGTACTGCACTACCGATACTGACAAAGAGTAGCGCGTTACCTCGCGTTTAATTTTTCACCTAAATTTTTTATACATTATTTTTAATTCAAAAAAGCTTTAGACTTCTAAACCTTTAAAAATAAAAGTGTTTAAAAATCAAACTATTTTACGTTAAAAGTTCATTCTTTTTTATTGAAAAGTCTACTATTGTTTGTGGTTTATTCCGCACCAATCTATTCGGACTATTACATTTTCCAAATAGAAAAAGATATTTTGGGTTCATAATTCATCTCTTTTGTTTAAAAACTTCATTTAAAAATGAAGTCAAATTTCATTTTAATGGCTTAAGATTTTATTATCTTTTTGGTTGAAAATTGATGCATTTTGTTTTGTTTGTTTCTGTTAGAAAATTCAACTATGGTAGCTTCCATAAAGGACCCAGTGGGCAAAAAATTGTCACATTTTGACAATGGGATTCTGCGAAATTGTCATATACTGTGCCCCCCCCCCCCCCCCCCCCCCCCCCCCCCCCCCGCTGATAACTGTGACATTCTTTATGGAGTCTCTCTATATGGTTAAAAGATGAACTACATTTTTGAAAATTCATGTTACTAATTGAACATCAGTATCTTGGGCTGGAAACTTGAGTAATTGTTGAAAATTCTTTTTTTTCGGTTTAAACTCAGTTTTTTCATTGGCAAACTTCAACTGCGCTTTTTGGTTCACCCTTAACTTTTTTGTTGAAAATTCGCATTCTTGGCTTAAAAGTTCATCTATTTTGTTGAAAATTCTGCTTTTTGGGTGGAAAATTCTATTAATTTGGTAAAAAATTGATATTTTTGTGTATAAAATTCAATTGTTTTGTAGAGAATTCGCCTTTTTCGATTGCAAATTCAACCATTTGGTTGATTTTTCTTTGCCTTGAGTGAGAAATCTTTCTTCATTGAAAATTCATCATTTTTGTAGAAATTTAGTCTTTTTTGGTTAAAAGGCAACTGCTCAGGAAACAAAAATCCATGGACTTGCATTTGAATGGGTTTTGAGAACTTCTGAATTGTTTATAAAAAAATAGTTCAATGGGCAACTTTTAAGAAAATCCTGGCATACATGTAGTCTATTTTTATTTACAGATTATTTATTTTCAGGCATTTTAATTAATTTTGTTGTACATTTTTTTTGACATATTTGCATCCCACCCCATTAGAATGTTAAAAATTTATTTATTTATTTCACATTTACCATATACGAATCTTAAATTTACAAAAACTAACATTCACGTTTTATCTTATCGAAATTACCTTTTGCAAAAAGGCGGGTATTGAAATTCTAACCATTTGGATGTTTGTGATGCAAATGGATATAAGCGAATTGCGGAGTTTGTTTCTAACACGTGGACTCCCTGCAGCCATTAGCATGTGCACTGAATAAGTTGAATGTCACTGGCGCTTAATTCAGTGTAAATCTTATCATTCCTGTACAGGATAATTACAACTAACTAATCATTGAGTTTATAAATAAATTGTCGCATCAATTATAATATATTACAATATTATTTAATTGGAATTTCTGTAATTTTTTAATAATCAGCATTGTGCTACTCAAATTTATTACCTCATACTTCTCATTTGAAACAATTAATTCTTTAAAATTTTGATGTGCATAGTCCACTCAGTTGAACACAGCCTGAGGTAACACCTATACAATTGGCAGATTCACGCTTATAGTGAAAATTGCTATGTGCGCATCGTATTTTTAACATTGGGTATGATCTTTTAAGAACTCCATTTTATATTGAATGTCAACCCATTCATATGCACATTAAAGAATCGTGGAATGCTCATAGGAATTATTTCAGGTTTGTCAGTCTCATTCAACTCTATTCACTCAGCATTATGACGAATGTGGAATGGCAGATTTAAAGCACCGCGTACAGGTGATCGATTAAAAATGTGGCCAACCGATTGCTTTTTCATTCTTTTAATCTGCAAATGACAGATACGCAATTCAAACTGACTCGTTTTCTATCGGTTCTTTTTTCCTGGGTCATTGGTTAAAAAATAATCTCTTTTGATTCAGGATTCAACTATTTCGTTAAAAATGCATCTTTTAGAGTTGAATTCAACTGTTTTTGGTTTCAAATTAAAATTGATTTCGGTTGAATTATTAACTATTACATTTTTCGTTAAGAATTCACATTTTTTGGTTAAATTCAACTATTTTGACCTAAAATAATAATATTTTGTTGGTTGAAATGTCAACTATTATATTTTTCGTTAAGAACTAATATTTTTTTATTGAAAATTCAACAGTTTACTTGAATTCTTTTGTTCAAAATAAGTTTTTGTTGTTGAAGTGTCATTATTTTACTTGAAATTCCAACTATATTTAGATAAAACTTAAGGTATTTTGTTGAAAATTCAATTGTATTAGATATAAGTACGCATGCTTGAATAATAAATTTTTTTCTTGAAAATTCAACCGATGGGTTGAAAATATTCATCTTTTCAGAATGAAAATTCATTGATTTTGTTAGTCATATTTTTCGAAAATTCATTTTTGTGTGGAAAACTATTTCATATTGAATTTAATATAGAACCTATGCATTCATTTTGTTTCAAACAAATTATTTCCTTATTTTTGTGAAAAATCACCTAATGTACCGTGTTTTTTTAGAGCATTTTGAGCTACTGAATCTATTTATATGTTTTGTGTTTTATTTCACGCGTTTATAAAATGAAATTAATTACGAAATATGAACTTAAAGCGGTGCAGGTCATATTTATGACCGTCAATCAGGGGAATTCGAGCTTTGTGTGATGATCTTTGATGAAGAAGGGGAGGGGTGAAAATTTTGTTTAGAAAAGCGACACGGAGTTTTTGAACGGCGACTTTTAGTTTAGAATATTGATAATTCTAAGCCACAAACTTTTTACAGAATATCTTTTTTGTTTGATAAAATTACTTTTTCAAATGGTCCATCACAAAACAAGATATTTGTACAGTAAGCATTTTAAAGCCTTCAGAGCTGAAAATTTTCTTTTTCAAAAAGTAATGACTTCCAATCTTGAAAGAATCCGAAAAAAATCTCAATCTGAAATTTAGAACATTTGTAAACTAAATACTTATTCTAACTTACAAAAATACATACCGAACTAAAATTAATTTTTTGAAGGGAAATTTACTACTCAACAAATTTCACCCAGTCAAACATATTTATTTTGTAATTTCCAGCAATAATTTTTGAAGACAAAGAAGTAAAATGAATAACTTTCACAGACGAATTAAAATATTCGAGTCGGTAAATTAAATTATACCATAAACGCTTCTTATAATTGTCATGGACTTCCCAAATTTATATGAATTATTTAAATTTTACAATAAATTATCGCCTAAAATGCTAATTAGCATTCCTGTTATGTTTTTGCTCTTGAATACACGTTACTTTAATTGAAACTAATTAAACTAATAGTGACAATCCACTGTTCAATTTTCAGCTTTCAGTTTTCACCAATGATGAGATCCCATTTACGAGCATTCGATGTAAAATCTAACAACTTAATTTTTCTTCGGATAAATTTATATTTCAGTGTATAACTTTTTTTCAATTCCACTCACTATAATATTGTAATTCACACATCTAGAAAATTATTTTTAACCGAAATTACTCTCGAATTAGTGACTTCTGATTTGATTTTTAAATTCAGAATGTAAGTTTTTAAATATTATATTACAGTTAATTTATAATTAAATTAAATACAGCAGTAAGTAATAAGAGACACGAGTCGCTACTACACTATAATTGAGAAGTCGCTTGTTTTCAAGAGGATAGTCTCACCAAATTAATAATTTCGTATCTAAATATATTTTCTTTTTAATTCAAAGATGCGGATAAAATCCCAAAAATCAATTTGATTTTATAGTTTTTCAAATTTATCTTAATCACCGATTACGTATACAAAGTAACGTCAAAATTGATTAAATACACATATATTTATACAATCACACATGTTCGTTTTGCAGTTTGCTATTTTCTGATTCAATATGCAATAAACAAAGTGAGAAATGAGATACATATCACAAAAGACAGATTCTTAATTTCATCTGCACTTACATAAGTACTTTAAGTTAAAGAAATACAGCGGGTTCTTCTTAAACAATGTTTTACGTCAGTTTAGAATGTTTCTTTTGATTTTAAATAAATAAATTTTGTAATATTTTCTTTATAATGATCAGGATGCTGTTATTTATTATTAATAATTCATGAAATTTCGCTGTATTTCTTTAACAGCTCTGACGCAAACATTCATATATGTACAGTATCACATACGCATAGTAGAATAGTCTCTGCTGTTTGCTTTGAAACCTGCATACACAAAGGGTGATGCTTGTGAGGCACACACAAATGCAAAATCTCATTTTTCTTTCAATTTTAAAAATATTCTAAAGCAACCTCTAAGTTCAAGGATAACGATTTTTACTTTGTTTAATATTTTCTTCTAGTTGGAAACTTGAAACAATTCTGAAAACCCTTTAATTAACACAAAATATATATTTTTAAACATTTACATTATTACTTTCAATTATCTTGAAAAAACTATGGAAAATCGACTGTTTATAAGAGCTGTTTGGAAAAATAATTGTAAAGGCTTTTTTATAATAATCACTGCGATCATTATTATTACAGTGATTATAAAACGAATATTGAACGTATTTAAATTTTTTACCATTAAACTTTCTGTATGGATCCTGAATATGAACCTAAAGTCTGGATCTGACAGGTTGTTGACGTCGCGCGACAAGTTTGAAAAGACGTTTAAACATTGTACAAACATTGGCCAAGACGGCATTTCAACTATTGTATGCATCACTTACACCACCCGATGTATGTACTTAAATAATAGAAATACTCGTGGAGGCCGTCGTAACAAAACTCGGGCATATATACGATCGATTAACCTGCTAATAATTGTCTCATTATTTTTAATTTGAAAACACCCTTGTCTTTCTCCATATCACCTCCTTTTCCTTTTTTCTCACAACTGATTCACTTACGAATCGGTACAATTTTCCTATCAGCAGAAAATTCGATTAGTTTTTAAATACTGATAAAAATTCGATATCTATTCTAGAAATAAGAAAGATGAAAATGAAATAGCCGAAATGAGTTTTAAGAGAGCTATTCAAAAAATAAATACTGTGTACGAGATATATAATCAGGGTGTGGGTTCCGCGGACGAATTTAAATTCTCGGTTTCACTAATTTAACTATTTAAAACATTGAGCGTATAATATATGATTTGTAATAAAACATTTCAAATCTTGATTTGCAATGACAAATTTTTCGATTTTAAATACCGTAAAATTTCAAATGTTCTAATTTTAAATGAAAATTTACTACTATTTTATAAATGAACTAAACTAATTGGAAATTAGAGAATGAGCTGGTTTAAGTATTACAAATTTGGCCACTTAAATTTCAAAGCTTTCGAGATTAAAAAAACTCGAAGTTAAAGTCCTTGAGATAGTCAAATTTCCTATTTGAAGCCTTAAGGCCACGTGACCAGATTCCTACCTTACCGCCACTTTTTTTTATTTCCCAACTTATGTTCACACGAAATGTCACATCGAAGTGAAAATTTTTGACACTAAACAAGAAGCACTAAGAATAGTGGGCCTGGTCCTAAATTTGCGTAATTATAAAAAAAGTTTTTTGTTGTGAATAATTTTTTTGTTGCTTTTTTTATCATTATTATAGTTTAAGACCAGTTCCACCTTTCTTATTGCTTTTTATTTATTATCCTAAATTGACAACTGGATGTGGCGCTTCGTGTGAAAATAAGTTGGGAAATAAGAAAGGTGGCAGTAAGGTAGGAATCTGGTCACGTGACCCACTCGTCACATGGCCTTAAAGAGTCAATAATTTCAAATTTTAAACTTTACAAGATATTAAATAAAAATGTATAATTTTATTCATAAAAATCTGGTGAACTTCCAATTGAAATATTAACAATTACACAATTTGAAATGTTGAGAGTTCAGAATTAAATATGATTTAAAATATTAAAAAATTAAAAATAAGCCGTTTGCACAAGTAACTGTTAAAATGAAAAGTGTAGGTTAACAAATACGAAATTCTATATTCGGAAGTTTCTGATTACAAAATTTCGACTACATTTCTTTAAAAAATTATATAATTTTGTCATGCACTGTTTTGATATCATAAATCGTTTCTTCATAAATTTCAATTTTAAATACAGAAAAGAAACTGTTTTACTCATAAATACCCATGTGATCTTCCACAATAAAATCTTCTTATAGTTTGTGATGTTCTCTTTTTTTAAGCTATTGAAAATATTAAAACAGAATACAACAAATATTTAAATAATTTACAAAAATAAGAATTCTTTGTTAATATGTCCCAATTTCATTAAGAAAAACTCTCAGATTTCTTAGTGCGTGATCGACACCCTGTAAATAAAATCTGTAAATGATAATCGAGTGAAGCTGTTTCGCAAAATGTACTAAATAAAGCTTTGTCTTCGATGGCATATAAATAACGCGAATGAAATTTACAGAGACAATAACACATAATAGAACTAAATGAATACTGATCAAGCTTCAATGCTTTTGAATAGATCTAGTTAATGAGAGAATTCGAGAGACAGATCACAAACAAAATTAATGAGAGAGACGTTGATATGAAATGATCTCAAGATTAAACGACTTATTTCCTCAAGAGATTCCCTTTCCACAAAAAGTTATAAAATGTCTTCCAATATTTATCTGGGTCATTGCCAAAAAGTTGAGATTGTAACAAAAAAATCTTTAAAAATACGAATATTCCAAACAAAAGTTATTTAATAATGACTCCAGATTTTCGTCTTTTCTTCTTTCATTTAAAATCAAAAATCTCAAATTTTTCGCAATGACACATCTCTTCCTTCTCGGTTTCTTATTTTATGTACACTTCATAAATTCACTCAGCAACTTATTGAACTATTTACAAAAAAATCAAATATGTCGTAGAAGAGCTAGTCGTTTCGAATGCGATGTAAAATGATAATTATCGATCCTTACCGAATCCTGTAAAAGGAAAAGTTTCGAACTATGTACAAGAACTTAGTATCCTAAAAGGTTTTTCGTACGTGTGCCGCTTAACGACGAACATGTATATGAGTCTACTCGAGAGAAATTGATTTTATCAATCGAAAATGTAGATTTTCAATCGAAACTTACTTTTCGATTAATCCATTTCTCTCTATTGTCCAAAATTAGCAATAATTCGGCTTGCATTTTTTAGAGAGACAGTAAGTTATAAATTAGGCGGGCGGCCAAATCGAAGGAACGAAATTCGAATGAAGGATTCCAAAGACTTCTATATAATCCAAGATAAATCTGTAATTGAAAAAAGCTTTAAGTGCTTTAGATATAACATTTCTCTTTCCTCTTTTTGGGTTTGACCAAATTGTAATTACGGTTTTGTATTAGGTAGTTATATTAGGCAGTTATAATTTGTACGCAAGTTTAAACTTTTTTTTATAATTTCAGATATTACATTTTGAAGTAATTAAAGAGTAAGGAATTGGAAATTGAATACGTTTAGAAATGATTGAAAAGTTAATGTCTTGAAATAAAAGCTTTGTGGTGATCCAAAAATGCAAAAAAAGCTTATCAAGCTATTTTTTAACTTACCATAGATTGGAAGTCTTCGAAAAATCGACCGGCCCTTTAGAAATTTGGTCATAAAAGTATTTACATTTATAATACACCAGTTCAATGTGAAATAATGTCTGATCTTGATTATTATCAGCCTTTCTTCTTTTCTTTCTCCTTTATCATTTTCCATTTCGCATTGGTGGAATTTAGTTTTAGAATTAGTTCTGGAACTGAATAAAAGTCCTTGAACCTATTTGCTATTGAGTCTCTGGTCTTTGTGGAAAAGTAATTTCCTCTTTGGGGAAATAGAGGCTGTTTGTTGAAGTTTTCCATGATCAGCATTACAATGAGAGACTTACAGGGCTATTGAAAAATATTTGTTCGAAGCTGCAAATCCGTCAAGCCTTGTGCTGCTGTGAAGAAAGTCCTTCACTTTTGCCGATTCCGCTGGTGCTGGGCTGATCTGAAAATTCAGATTTATTTTTAAATCATATTTTCAATAAATCAAACTCAATTTTATACTTCAATTTTGAAATCAAAAAATATTTTTTTAATTTAAAGGGATTTGATTTAAAAGTACTTAAAGGCATGTGATACTTAGAAAATTGTCGATTTTACCAGTTTTAGGTTCCCCCGGATTTTTTCTAGAATAATAAATATTTTGTATTAAAAATTTGGGAAATGATAGCGAACATACTAACGCACGTCTCCACACACTTTTTTTGGTTTTTTTTTTATCAAAAAATTTTTGATATTGCTAACAACGTGCGCGTATATTTCTAGGTTATTTGTGTTACAATTCACCCGAGCGTTGCTTCCAAACTACACAATATTTTTGGCCGAAAACTTTGGACTTATAAATAAACATAGTAACTAATCTCCCGGAACTAACGTTGTTTGCAGGCAATCAAAAAGTTTATTTCATAAATAATTTCCAGATTATCGGAAAGGCAGAGATGAAAAACGACGTAACCACAAAATAATGCATATGCATAAAATTTTTATTTAGCATAATAAATTTTTTTTGTTATTAAATCCCTCAAAAAAGAGTCCGGGGGCGTCGTTATGATATTTTATAGCATCTCCGAATTCAGTTTTTTTAAATTTTCATTTTTGTGGAAAAAAGCCGGTGAAACTGTAAGTATCACGTGCCCTTAAATATGGGAAAGATTGAGCAAATTAGAAAACTTCCAAGTTTTTAAATCTATAAAGTTGCGACATGAAATATGAAGGCCATTAATCTTTTAACCGTAAACATTTTAATGCATTGAATTGAAAAACTTTAAAAATTTAAAACTAAATTTGTAAATTCGAATACCCATTTCATTGTTGAAGTTAAAGAATTTAAATGTACAAAATGCTGAAAATGGAAAGTCTTTAATATATAAAAACTCTAAATTGCAAAATTGAAGTTTATTAAGTTCAAATACGGCAGATTGGAAAACTTTAATGCAATATTTTAATAAATATAAAAAATCCAAAAAATCTGAATATTTATATCCAGCTTTAAAGAACGAAAACCTGTATTGAAAAAATGACGCTTACAAGACTGTCTTCCAAACTAAAAAGATACAATAGTGACATTTTTATGAAAAATGAGTTTTTGGTATCGTTGGATTCGTAAGAAAAAGCTGCATCTAAATGTGTTAATAAAATCTATTGATCGTTAATATTTATTGTAAAAAACGATTGTTTATAGATGAGAAAAGTCGAAAAAGTTGAAAAATACAACAGAAAAAGATACACAAAGCCCTTTGCGTGTCCTAAAAGTTGTACAAGGAAGGCAATACGTCATCAGCATACACATGAAAAAGAACCTAAAGAACTTTGTGTCTTTTTTGCGTTGTAAAAGTGACCGAGTGGTACGCGAATTGACAAACGAAAAGAATCACTTGCCCTTACGTTTCTTTTAGCCTTGTAAATTAGCTCGGACTCTGATCGGAAATCCACGGGAAATAAGTCCCGGCTAAATTCGGCTATACATAAGCGGCGATCGTTCGGGTAAGTTCGGAACAGCCACTAAATACACAGTGTCACTTACGATGTTTTGATGTTGTATTTTGAGGCTGTGCTCGATCTCTTCGACAAAGGCATCGTCCGCAAGTGACTTTGTTCTTTTTGCCTTGTATTTTTGACTTTCCGCGAATAGTAAAACATCGCAAGTCCATTTTCTAATATAAAGTGTTTAAAAAATCAATTTTTATTGCAAAATATGAAAAAGCACATTATTTTTACCCAAATAACGTATCTTAATTATCAAAAATTTTATTCGATATTAAAGTTCTTTGGGCAAGAAGTTTTTTTCGATTTTCTCAGTTAGAGTCAGATTGAACTTATGTATCTTTTTAGTTTGTACGGCAGAAGAAAATACTAAAAGCCTCAAAATATTAAAATAATATATTAACAAAAATTATAATTTTTTAAAAGAACTATATCAATATTGTACTTCTAACTGATCTTTTCTTATATTTAAATTCCAATAAAAATGAAAGTTGTTCATGCTTGTATATTCTTTATCATTCTGATGAAAGTGGCTTTAGAGAAAAACTTTCTGCAGCTTTGAATAGCAAAAGTTCTTCATCCAAGGAATCCTTAAGATTCTGGAGATAGATTTATCCTTCTTTTGCATAGTAAGTATAGATATTGATTTCTATTTAAGTCAAATTAGGATTTCAGCGAGATTAAACTACGTACAGCAATTTTTTTTTGCTTAAAATGTTTCAGTGATCGTTCTAATGAAAGAATAAGAACTTGCGTTTGGCAAGATTGTTGCGTATATTGTTAATAACAATTAAGTAAAAATTTAAACCATTTTTAACACGTTTTCTTGGATTGTTACTTCCGGGTTAACAGATATGTAGGTGACATTTTTTAAAGAATTTGTTGTGGACTCGAATGGCGTAATCAGTTTTTCTGTAACTCACATACTTAAACAAATTGTGTTTAAACAATCCTTCTTTCCCAACAGTTACACCCAACTTCTTCAGATTTTCCAACAACTGCAAGTATAGAAAAAAAATGGTTCATAACCATTCGTTATTAATGATGTAATATTTTTCGTTCAAACCTAAACAGTAGTTTTCCTTCATGAGCATAATTTGTTGTTAAATAATTTTATTCTTTAAAGACAAATTAGCCCCCAAATCATTCAACCAATTCTGGATTTCCAATTCCAAACAAATATTTTGGAATACTTTAAACCTTTTACTTTGAGGAATTAACAATCAAAATTAGATCACAATATTTTTTACACAGTGAAAATTAATTTAGGAGAAGGAATTCCAAAAACACACTAACCTTAATTAGTACAGTAATATCTCGTATATTATTAGTCGCAAGGGATTAGAACAGAGGTGATTTTCATCATTTATTCATGCACCACAAAAAAGTCTCTTACATTTTTCAGCTACATATATTTTAACCTGAAGTAACAATCCAAATGAACGTGTTACAGAATGTTTTAAATTTCCACCATATTGTTAATTAACAATATAAACAACGATTTAATAGACCTAAGGGTTTCAGTATTATATTAGAACGTCTACACAAAAATTACAAGTGAAAAAAATTGCTGTACATATTTTCTTGCAGCGTAACTTTTCTCAATTCAACTTTTTAATTTGTATTCGTTGATTAAATGTTTAGAACCTCGTCTCAAGTTTTAAAAAAAGCTCGGCCTTTTATACAATTCCAGTCTTTAAAAATATTCAAAAATCGTTGATAAAAACTTTAAATATTCGAAAAGATTTAAATTCTTTTATTCCAAATATCAAAGGCGTTATTTTACAGACTTATAAATATAAAAGTTCAATCGCATAAAAACGCATGTAAAAATTCGAAAGTAGTAGAAATAATTTGCTTTAAATGCATAATAATTCATTTGATCTAATATAGGTATTTAAATAGAACCATAAAGAAGAAAATCTTTCAATTGTAAAGGAGAAGAAATAAACAAAAATTAACTTTATAGTAACTAAATTTAAAAGCCAAGTGCACTACTTTGGAAATTATTGAGTTAAAAAAACATGAAGTTTTCGATTTTAAAAGCTGTTCAAATTGAAACTTCAAAGTTCTGAAAAACATTAAACTGGTAAAGCAACTACATTTAAGGATGTACACAATATACAATCAATCTAAAAACTTGCCTATCTTTACAATGATTTATAAAATCAACAAAAAATAATCAATAAAAATAAATAATAAAATAAAAATCGATAAAAATAAAATCAAAATATCTATTATTATTGTTATAAACAACCATGGTTTAAACTTTAATTAACACCGCCCAAATAGAATTGTAGAGAAACCTTCAAAGAATAAAATGAGGCCTTGATCATTAAGATTAAATAAAAATGGTAACTTTTCCCTAAAAAGAAAGGAAAGTCTAAACCTTTAAATACCTACTGTTAAATAAACAATTTTAACATAAATAATTTGTTTCTGAAGAATGCTTAGAAGCCTCCATTAAGATTTACAGAAATTAATAATAGATCTTTTTTTGTCGATTTTATAAATCGTTTTAAACATAGGGAACTTTTGAGATTGATTGTACGTAGTGTACATCCTTAAATGTCTCGAATTTTCGAATCAGCTATTTTGAAAGATCATTAGTTTTTTTTTAAATTAATATTTGAAAGCAATGCAATCGAAATATCACCGAATTTGTAATTAAGTTTCACAAATCCTTAAATTTGAAAATCATCATATTCAAAGCTTTGGAGAACATTTAATTTATTTAATCGAATAAATTTCAAGCGAATTTGATAATAATTAATTATTCATAGTCATTATCAAGTAATATCAAAATTCTTATAAATTAAAAAAAATGACTAAAAAAATTACACTTTTTATGAAAAATGGAAAAGACATCACACTCTTTGTTTTAATAATAATTTTAAATGTTTCAATTTGAAAATTCTTGCATGATATTGATTTATTTTGAGGGATTTATATTTTACACGGTTAAACTATAAAATTTTTCGACTTGAAATGTTCAAAACTAAAATTTTATAATTACCAAGTTTTTAGTTTCAAACATGCCTCCCAAACTGCAATGCTTTTGATCCTGAAAACATTTGTTCTGAGAAATTCAGTTCTGTATTACTTACTGGCTTACTGAGGGCGTTACAATACAAACAAGAAAATCCTCCAGTGAAGGCTTTAAGCCACGAAAAGAAATAAATATTCATTCATTTGCTGGTGTCATGGGCAATAGAAAATGTATTTTCTAAAAGCCCCAAAATAAATATTAATTCAGAGAATTATTACGGAAAAATCAGGGGAAACATATAAAAATACCTGTGATGATATTAATGTTATCTTATAACCTCTAATCAATTTTACAAAAATATAAAAAGAATATTTAGCGGGGTCGATTTCTCCAGTAATCTGAAAAACCTGGGTATTTGTGAACCACGAATTCTTCAAACCAGGAGTATTCTCTTCGTCCATTTACTTTGAGGGGTTGATAAAAAAGATATATAGGCTAGATACGTTTAGTCACCAATAACAAATTTAATTTCATAAAACCTAAATGTTACACAGTTTTTATTTCAAATTAATCCTAGGGTGAAATATTCAGAGTATCAAATAATTATGGAAACTTGCAGTGGCGGATCCAGGGGAGGTTTTTAGGAGGTTCAA
>NC_046665.1:40725153-40732331 GCF_010883055.1 Belonocnema kinseyi
CCCCCCCCCTCTTCCACGATTATTCTGTGACATTGCCCTAAATTAAAATGTATTTATTTTTCCACAGAATTTGTTTTGCAGCTTTTATGAAATCAATTTTTTGGAACTGAACTATCCACCATGCAAAAATTCCAAAGATATTTATCTTTGCTTTATCACGGTCAAATGCATTCCAGTTTGTAGAGACCCCACAAAAAAGGGTCTGGTTAAGCCAGAGACGAGACCCATCATTTCCTCTGGATTTTGAACCGCTGCTCATGAATCTGAAGGCCGTTTTATCATGCTGTCCTTTGTTTTTCACATAATCTCAAAATTTTCGAATTTTGATTTTTTTTTTCTTAATTACATGACTTTTTTGAATTAAAAATAGGTAAGACGTATATATTGAACGTTCCGCGGGAACCTTCGGAACGTTACCCTGGGACCTGAGGGGAATCGCCCATTATTGTTATTTTTAAAAATAATTATCTCGTGAACCGTAAGAGATAGGTAAAAATAGATGTCATTTTTGAGTTTTCAGTACCGCATATACATATCATAAACTGACATTAATTTTGACCTATCACTTACGGTTTATTGGATATTCATTGATAATAATAATAATAACAATAACGATAATTTATTCTTTGAACGTTCCACTGGAACGCCCCGAAGGTTCCCTCGGAACGTTTCCGGAATGTTCCGTGCTATTAGGGTACCTTCAATTAAACAATATCGTAAAATTTTTATCATCACTGACAACTGCAAAAGAATCTTATTGCTTATATTAGTGGATCAATCACGCTTCTGTCCGAAGTTTAAAGATCGTTAACTAGAAAGCTCCATAACACTGAGTCCTTGTGCAATTACATGAGAACAAAGGCGTTATACCAATATGTTGCTAAGGCACTTTCTACTTTTGACCGCAGTTCCATGATTGAGCAAGACCTGAAGCAAACTTAATGCTGTGGTGAACTTTTTAAGCGATTACAATTGTCTCTTTTACGAGGATATGCAGAATAATTAGCATTTCGGTTCACCAATGTAACGAAACCAGTGAAGGCGCGCTGCCCTGCGAGGGATGTTAGGGTGTGAGGATGAAGCCGTAGTATATCTGACAATGAGTTATTGAACTTAATAAATGGTTGTCCTAAAAAATTCAGTATAAAACACGTCAAAACATACTTTTTACCTATTTATAATTTTTTTAAATAACGTCTTTCGAAAAAAAGAATTTTATCGCAAAATTCGAAAATTTGGGGTTATGAAAAAACTAAGGACAACGTGATAAAACGCCCTTTAGATTTTTCATCAGCGAACCAAAATCCATACGAACTGATGGGCCTCGTTTCTATAGTTGAAGACATTTATTTTGTGGGGCTGTGTAATGCAAAATTATTAAGTTTTAAATGATTTGAAATTACTCAATTTTGAACACTATAGATTGTTAATTTCCTAGCACTTTAATTTGAATTTTAAAAGCGTCATTTAAATTCACCAATTTCAAATTCATTTAAAATTATCATATTTTCATTTTAAATAATTTTATATAGAAAGCTTTCAATTTAAAATTGTCCATTAGGCATTTTCACTCTCACTACCAGCTAACTTCACTTCGTTGAGTTTTGGGGAGGAAAACAATAGGCTAAACACATGGGATAAAACTTTAGTTTTGTGATTTCTTCGTAATGAATAATAATTATTATAATTTTACTATTTCATTAAATAGTTCATCAAAAATAAAAACTATTTTTAAAATACACATATCGAGGCGTCCTAACGATAGGATGCCAACGCACGCGTTCGACTAGATGACACTTAACCAAAAATAAAAATAATAAAAGGCTAACCGAGAAGTTAGCGCCAGAAAAGTCTAGCTCGCGGAATTGAGCAAGATGAATCTAGGAGTTGGCCAAAACTAAAAGATGCTCGCTCACTCCATCGAATCATGAAAGTGCTATGTCTGGCGAAAAAAGCATGAAGATAGAATATGTAGATAGCCCGAGATAGATATTTCATGATTTGATGAAGCGAGCGAGCACCTTTTAGTTTTGGCCAACTTCTAGCTTCATCTTGCTCAATTCAGCGATCAAGACTTTTCTGGCGCTAACTTCTCGGTTAGCTTTTTATTATTTATATTTTTGGTCAAGTACCGTCAAGTCGTGTTATGTGCGTTGGCATCCTACCGTTAGGACGCCTCGATATATAGAAAAATTAGTTTTTACGCAGATATTAGTAAAATAGTGCAAAAATGGACCGAATCCCATGCATTTGGTTTTCCCCTCAGCACTCAACGAAGTGAAGTTAGTTGGTGTTTGAAAATTGACAAATGATTCTACTTTGAATAAAAGATTGTTCAATTCTGAACGATTCACTTTAAAATTGTTATATTTCAAAGTTTAAAAACTAAAATTCTCAACTTGAACCCTTAATTAACAGAAAAATTCTAGAAAAAAATGAAAGGACAGGGTAAAATAAGTAGGATATGAACAAAATTCTTTAAAAAATAAAAAAAATTTATTAAGTTATTAAATTATAATTGTACCATGATCTACGTTAGTTGTAAGGGCTTCCAGCCTAGCTGGCAAATCAGCTGTCCCGGTTTCTGCATGCTGCCCAAGAATATCTGGCATCGCATTTCTTCTTCCAGTTCTTCCAGTCGACAGGAACTCTTTCGAACCTTCTCCATTAGGAAAGCTTCCTGGAGTGACTGCTCCACTTCCACTGGGTCCAGTTTCACTTTCCGAATTTGCTTCCGCCTGCTTTTGCGACAGCATTCTCAGGACTGGAAAAATTGAACAAATCTAACTAAATAAATCGTACAATTAAAAAAAATTAAATTCTTATCTACAATAAAACTTAAAATGTTATCTCAACAGAATTTACATTTTATGCTGGAATAAAAATTCAGAATCCCAATTTTGGTGTACTTAGATATTCATAGTCAATAGTAATCAAAAAATTAATTAAATTCAGACAAATAGTTTTTATAATTTATATATTAGAATATAGTAAAATAGAATTCTGTGCCAATTTATTCCATTCAGAAAATTTAATTATCTGGCAAGACAAATATTGAGAGAGAATAACAAGGCTAAGCGCTCATTTAATCAGCTAAGGGCATGTGATACTTACAGTTTCCTCGGCTTTTTTCCACAAAAATGAAAAATTTTAAAAACTGAATTCGGAGATGCTATAAAATATCATAACGGACGTCCTCGGACTCTTTTTTGTGGGATAATAACAAAAAAATTATATTGTGCTAAATAAAAATTTTATGCATATGCATTATTTTGAGGTTACGTCGTTTTTCATCTCTGCCTTTCCGATAATCTGGAAATTATTTATGAAATAAACTTTTTTGATTTCCTGCAAACAAAGTTAGTTCCAGGAGATTAGTTACTATGTTTATTTGTAAGTCCAAAGTTTTCGGCCAAAAATATTGTGTAGTTTGGAAGTAACGCTCGGGTGAATTGTAACACAAATAATAACCCAGAAATATACACGCACGTTGTTAGCAATATCAAAAATTTTTGGATAAAAAAACACAAACAAAGTGTGTGGGGACGTCCGTTAGCATGTTCGCTATCATTTCCCATATTTTGAAGGCAAAATATTTCTTATCCTAGGAATAAAGCCGGGGGAATCTTACACTGAAAAAATCGATACAATTTCCTAAGCGCTATGCAAATTAATCACATTTTGTTAAATTAAAACTTTTTAAATTAATCTACAAAAAAAAGTGTGTGGGGACGTCCGTTAGTATGTTCGCTATCATTTCCCAAAGTTTTAAGACAAAATATTTATTATTCTAGAAAAAAATCCGGGGGAACCTAAAACTGGCAAAATCGACAATTTTCTAAGTATCAGATGCCCTTAAGTTTAATGCTATCATCCAACATAAAATCAGCACTGCTTCTCAGAATCTGCTCGTAATTCAAGCCGAAATACAAACAAAGTTGTTTAAATAGTGTGATTCAATAAAAATTGTGATTCTTCAAGTGGAAATACTTTTTGAAATTTTAACCCATTGAAAAAGTAGCACTAGTGGACTTCTCTATGTCAAAACTCAGGTGGAAATTTATTACTGGCACTTTAGTGTGGCAGATTATTTACATTACTGTTCAAGTGTAAACTCTACTGGACCAGTATTTTTTATTTTACTGCGCCAATAAAGGACCTTTTCCTCTTATTTTTCTGATCCAGTTTTGGGCCAGTACCTCGTATTATCTCGGCCAGAACCTGTTACTGTTTAAAGCCAGTACTTGCTCAGTACCATTTACCGTTTTAATCAGTACTTCTTATCGTGCTGAGGCAGTGCCGGATTAGTACCTCTTATTGTACCGAGACAATATCGGGTCATTCTCTTTTTTAATACTGACCTAAGTACTGGATCAGTTTTTTTTAACGTACGAAGCCAGTGCTTGATTATTAACTTTTATTAAACTGACCCGCTACTGAACAGACTACAATCATAGGTATTGGGCCAGTAGATAACATAGTGATCATTCGCGGGTTTGTCAGTACTGCAGTGTTTATGGTGGTGTAAATTTATACCTGTAATAATTCGAGTTTTGATATTTGGTGATCGATGCCCCCTAATTTGTTACTTTTCCGAAATAAGAAATTCCGTACTTTTTTTAAATCCTTCAACATTAACCCGTACCCCGGGCTTTTAAAACTAACACTGTGTTTTGAATCAAAAAAGCTAGTTTTTCGACAAAATTGAAAAAATAAGCATTTGTCATTATCTTTTTGTAAATCAAAATTTAGACACCTCTTGAGGAATGTTCAAGCAATAATTTCCAACAAATAAACTTTAGTCCTGACATCCCATGTATGACACCCACTCCGGGTATTGTCCCCGAAGAATGCCCCCAAAAAAATGCAAAATAGCAATTTTATCTCAAATTCAAGCTGAAGACTGTATTTTTTTATTTTTTCAAAATTTATTATTTTTATTCGATGAATCACAAGTTTTCAAGTATTTTAAACTAATTTTTAATTGTTTAAGCAATTATTCTATGTTTAAACATTTTTTCGAATGTAAATAGTGAAAATTTATTATTTTCTTAAATTAATTACAGAATTAACGAATTTTGAGAGTAATATATATTTTTAACGATATTTTGTAAATATTTAAATAATATACATTTGTTTAAACAATGTTTCCTCTGTAAATCATAACAAGATATTACTTTCTGGAATTAAATTCACAATTAACGAATTTTGAGAGTATTATTTCTTTAAATGATATCGGGCAATTATTTAAACAATTTTCATTTTTTAAAATGTTTTCTGTAAATCTTGAAAATTTAATCAATGTTAACCGTGATATTTACTGCAGACGGCAGATTACAAATATTTGGTAACCATTTAATAATAACAATTATTCATATCATTTACGTGCACGTTTTCATAGGAAAGATCGAGAAAATACTACACTGTTAAAAAAATCTGTATTAGGTTTAATATACATTTGTGTGAAGCAAATATGCACTACCGCTACTGAAATGTACTGTACATTGGTGGAGTGAATTTAATATACATGTGTATTAAATTTAATATACAGGTCAGTATATCAATGTGCGTGAAAACTCTACCTGCTTTCATTTCTTTAAATCTTGCCAAATATTCTCAATGAAATTAATAATCTAGAATTCGTAGACTCAGTTGTTATTTATAATGAAAGCGCAATGTACGGGTAAAATTTTTCCTAATTTTGCTCCAAATGGTCCAAATTTAAGGGGAATACAATTAATTGTAGGTTATGTCTGTTATTTATTTGCTTAATTGAACTTTTCGACTTTTAATCCGATTTTATTTTTGGTTAACAGGAAGAAGGTATCATGTTTTATTATTTAGAATCGAAAATTACAGCTAAATTTATTTTAAATTTTTGAAAAATGAAATTATATGATTTTTCTTATAAGTGATTACCATGCATGTATATGAAATTTAATATACGCGCTCTTAATGGCGGTTTCATATACTTCATATATTAATTTTAAAACATATGGGTATATTAAATTCAATGTTATCTTTAACAGTGTAGTTTCTTTTTATCTCTTAAACGATGTAGCTTGTTATACACTATTTTCTTACATCAGAACTTGTATCCTAATTTTATAAACAATAATAATTTTTTAAACAATTTATCTCAATAATGTTTTAGATAGTAATTTTTCAGATAGATTTCATTGATAAAAAAATATTGATTAATAAGCTACATAATGTAAGAGATTCGAAAAAACTGTAATTTTCACCATATTTTCCATGAAAATTAGCAAGTGATATTAATTGTTTAAATAATTGAAAACTGACTTTCACCAAAAAATATCCCTCTGAATATTCTTCACTACGATTCGCAGGATGAAAAAAATAATTTAAAAAATTGCTAAGTATGTTGAATAAAAAATATGATTCTTTTCCCATTCGCTACATGTGCAATAATCCCAGAAATTGATAACGTTTTACGATTTGCGGGCGAAAAAATGGTTTAAACAAATAATCATTGTTTCACTAAAAATCGAAAGTCGAATTCTTGGACCAATCTAGGTGCTAGTACAATTTCCACCTTTGACAATTATCATTATCTGTATATTATGCAATCAGTAACATAATTATTAAAATGTTTGACGGGTTGAAAATTCACTAATAACCTCTAGCTAAGTATATTTTATAAATTTAATTCTAACACATTTGAATTCTCATTTCCGATTGCTAAATACACTAATTAATTTTAATGTAAAAATCTAAATGTTAAGATAAAAATGGGCAGCTGTATTAAAGGCCGTTTAAAATTCATGAGAATGAATAATCCAAGGTCAATCTACAATAGTAAAATCACAAGCGTCACAATTGTTCTACATTAAAAAAGCGATCGATGATTCGTTAGCCACAATATTCTAGAAACCATTAAAGAATTCAAGGTCAGTTTTGTAGTTAGACGGTCCTCTCAGATAAAAATATGCTTAAATTAAATGTAAATTATTTTTTCGGTTATGGAAATTATCGTTACACCATCGCCCCAGGTATACGCAGCATGCTCTTGTAAATCAAACTCATCGAGTTTGCTGTGTAATTTTAGTTTAAACTAGAACTAAGAACTTTTAAATTACTTTTACCAAATTAATTAATTGTTGTCACTGTCCGAATCAATTTTTAATTTAGGTTCTAAACTGTTTCTACGAAGGATG
>NC_046665.1:40732431-40736525 GCF_010883055.1 Belonocnema kinseyi
AAGAACATTTTTGATGGTAAAATCGAATTTCTGTATTTTTGAACAACTTTTTTAAACGGCCAAAACGGTCCAAACTTGGATTCTTTAAGAACAAAAATTCTCCTAATCAAAAAATGAATTTCCCCTTATCGGCAGAATCCAAAAATAAAATTTTAATGGATCGAGACTTAGGAAAATGGGCTTTAAAAAAATTACTCTTAAAAATTCAAATATTTATAACTTCAAGGAAAATGACTTATTTTTTCCAATAGAAAAATAGTCACTGAATCTCCCTGATTTGAAATGGATTCCACACATTGAATTTTAATTTTGGGCACTTGTTTAGCTTCAAAATAAATTAAAATAAACAACTAGAATTTGGAATCGAAGACCACCTTAAAAAACTTGGAGCTTATTTTTAAGAAAAAACAATTGGAGTAAGTAGCTAAAAAGTTTGATTTGATCGTGCCCTACATTGAGTAATCTGATTTTAATCAATCTTTTTGGGATAAAAAAGCAACACGACAGATTGAACGAGATTCCGATCCGTGGGGACTGGGGTGCAGGACGTATTTTTTCCAGATCCACCCAATCTTTTCTGGACTTTAGAAACTCCTCCAACTTTTTTCCTTTCAGAATCTTCTCCCCTTGCTACCATTTCTTTGCTTTACTCAAGTTTCTCCAGTTAATAAAATTAACCCCAAGAAAATAAAAAATTCAATAAAGAGGCTTTTTATTTGTAAAAATAGTTATAGACTTTATAATGTCTAAAATAATAATTAATATAATAATAAATGATTACTTGTCACTAATGTGTCATAAGGCAATTAATTATTTTACAAAGCCAAACTCGATAGATACCAAGGGATAAGAAATTAGAGGATTCGAACTCCAACAGAAAATAAATTACGCAACGCAAATAAGAGATTTGAAGATAATAAAAAAATTCATCAATCATTTCGAATACAATGTATCGCATTCTCATTCGGTTCAAAAGTATAAATAAAATAATAAAAGGAACATCTGTGAATGAAAAATGGAAGTTAAGAAGGTAAATGCTTGTCAGGGAAGTATTACGTAAAGTTTATTATTAACGCACTACGTGTTACTTATGTGCCACAGTCCAGCAAAAAATTTTACTTCCGTTACTGGGAGTGTTATTTAAAACTACGTTGAGAAAAATATTCACTTGATTCAATATTTATTTCTAGAATTAAACGTAATTTAAACTGAACTTGAATTAAATTACACCTTTGCTACCACCCAGCGTACTATACGACTGTTCTCTATATGGCGTTAAAACACCTCTGTTCAATAATGACTGTTTTATAAATTTGAAATGAGTTTAGGTAAAGAAGAAGAAGAATTCAAAAAAATTGAATGCAAATCGAAATAAACTGAATTAAGCTGAATGTCTCAGTAATCGTGAAACTTTGTTATAATTTGAATATATTGCTAAAAAATATGTTGAAATGAACATTGGATGATAAAATCCACATATTTTTAGACTTTTAAAATAGTAAATAGCAATTACATTTATTAAAATGACATAAAAAGCATGAAAATAGCCTTACGGCTACTGGGACTAAAATCACGATTAATGGGACGTTTACCTTAGAGGTGAAATAAACTAAATTAAAAATAACTTTAAGTGCATTTTTTAGGAATTTTATAGAATAGAATAAATCATATATCTATTACGAAAGTTGTTAACACCTTAAAGGATCCCGAATTTCATAATTTGGAAAATTTTCCTTTTCTAAATATGTTTTCCTTTTGAATTTCGCACGCAAGCTACTCGAGCGCTCTGTGCAGTCGGATGTTAGAACTTTAGGCGCCAAATTCAATGGCATACATTTTTTTAAAAAGAGAATGCAAAAGTCATTGAAGAGAATGCTGTTATAAGATAGAATCTTGTTAAACTATTGCTAAGAAATGTTAGTTAAGTTTATTTTCTAAATTGCAACATGTACCACGCGTTTGGAGTTATTGTAAAGATAAAAGAGCTATAAATTAAAAGCGAAAAATTGTCACGAGCTGTGCAAAGAGTGACAAAATCGTAAATCTGGCAAGAGCACGATGAGTAAAAGATACCTTGGGGGCGAAAAAGGCGCTTTCTTCGCTCACACTTCCTCGATCTGCCGGAAACGGGAATGGTGACCGCTTGGACCACCGCGATGGCGGGAGCACCATCGTGCCACTGTTTTGGCTGCTTCACCTGCTCGAGTGTATCAATTTTTTATTCTTTATAGAACTTTCATCTCGATCAACTTTTTCAAATTGAAAATTCAGACAATGTGATACTCACCCGACATCTTTTTCTCAACAACTCACGTCCAAACGAAATAAGTAAAAAATCGAGTTAAGGGCATGTGATACTTATAGTTTCCCCGGCATTTTTTCCACACAAATGAAAATTTAAAAAAACTGAATTCGGATATGATATAAAATATCATAAGGGACGTCCTCGGACTCTTTTTTGAGGGATAATAACAAAAAAATGTATTGTGCTAAAAAAAAATTTTATGCATATGTATTATTTTGAGGTTACGTCGTTTTTCATCTCTGCCTTTCCGATAATCTGGAAATTATTTATGAAATAAACTTTTTTGATTGCCTCCAAACAAGGTTAGTTCCGGGAGATTAGTTACTATGTTTATTTGTAAGTCCAAAGTTTTCGTCCATAAATATTGTGTAGTTTGGAATTAACGCTCGGGTGAATTGTAACACACATAACCTCGAAATATACACGCACGTTGTTAGTAATTAAAAAAATTTTTTGTTAAAAAAACAAAAAAAAGTGTGCGGGGACGTCCATTAGCATTTTCGCTATCATTTCCCAGATTTTTAAGTAAAAATATTTCTTATCCTAGGAAAAAAATCCGGGGAATCTAACACTGAAAAAATCGATACTATTTCCTAAGCGCTATGCAAATTAATCACATTTTGCTAAATTAAAACTTTTTAAAATTAACCTACAAAAAAGTGTGTAGGAACGTCTGTTAACATGTTCGCTAGCATTTCCTAGAAAAAAAGCCGGGGGAACCTAAAACTGGTAAAATCGACAATTTTCTAAGTATCACATGCCTTTAAGGCCATGTGACGAGTGGGTCACGTGACCATATTCCTCCCTTACCGACACTTTTTTTATTTCCTGACTTATTTTCACACGAAGCACCTCATCGAGTTCAGAATTTGGGATATTAAACAAGGAGCTCTAAGAAAGGTGGGTCTGGTTCTAAATTTTTATAACTACGAAAAAAGTTTTTTTGTAAATAATTTTGCTGTTGCTTTTTTTCATAATTATTAAAATGTATAACCAGACGCGCCTTTCTTAGTGCTTCTTATTTATTGTCCTAAGTTTTGAACTCGATATGGTGCTTCCTGTGAAAATAAGTTAGGAAATAAAAAAAGTGTTGGTAAGGCAGGAATCTGGTCACGTGATCCACTCATCACATGCCTTTAATTGAATGGAAGATACTAGGATCGTTTTTATAGTCCTAAAATTAAAAAATTAAGGACCTTACGAAGTTTCCTTAATACCTTTTATTTAATCTCTCAATTTTTAAACTCGATATCACATTTTTTGTGCACGTGTCTTGTCGGAAAAAAATGTCGGTAAGTTACGAATTGAATAAATTTTATATAGCCTTTCATACATTTTTATGTGAATTTTTATTATAACCAGCATTTTTAAAGTATTGCTCAGCTTTAAGGAAAGTTGTTAAATCGGCCTGCAATGTAAATTATTTCCTAAAAACTACAAGAAAAATATTTGAGTATTGAGTTCCAACTAAAACATAAAATAGAATAATTATTCGCAAATTTAGAATTTTTAGACAAAATCTTCAAAATTTCGTAAGTCGAACTAGCCGTGTCGTTCCTGTAAATTGAAATTTTATTTTGATCGCTTTGGATTTTGACTTTTGGCAAAATATCTGCAAGTTCGAGTCCTGCGATAGACAAACATCTTTTATTTTATTCCTATGCCAGAATTTTCGTATAGAGAATACGAATTTTTATAATCTAGATTAACAAAAAGAAAGATAATGTTCTAATTTTTCCAATTTAGGGACCGTTCAAGTATTACGTAACGCGCCTGGTGGGGGGGGGGG
>NC_046665.1:40736625-40741230 GCF_010883055.1 Belonocnema kinseyi
AAATTACAAACACTTACTATAGAAAATGGGTTACGTATGGGGGGAGGGGGGCAGGGCAAAGACGTCAGGAAATAGCGTTACATAATACTTGAACGGTCCCTTACATAAGAAGATCGACACGAACATATCATTGCTAAAATTTCTTTAGAAAACTTCTCTTTTGCAGATCAAATAAAGTTGTTTGCAGTACTAACTTCAGAGCCACTTTGAGTCAACATTAATAATCATAAAACTTTAAATCGTGTAAGATCTCTTCCCTTCGGAGAAATGGTAAAAGTAGAGGAGATGAGTTTTGAAACTTTAAGGCTCTCTAGGAACGGGTCACGATCTTTGAGTTTAATAAGAGAGAAATATATCGAGCTTTCATCGATTTCTTAATTCCGCCGAGCCAATTTAGAAAGCCTTCAAACCGAGTTCACAGCAGATCACGTGGTGAGATCCAGAAGGGATGCATTGTACTTTGCTTTGGGACGGTTATTCTTAGGAGCTTAGGATAGTCATTACTTGATTCACTTTTTTTTTATATTTTTAGCCTGAAATGGTTATATAAATAAAATAAAATCCTAATCTGACCTACAAAGTAGAAAACGTTACCCCGAACTCCCCTGAAAATACTTTTTATGAGACATGCATGATTTTAGCCCTTTTCGACGCCTAACTCTGTAGGTTAGGGAGTGAAAAGTGACGTCAGAGGTGAATAATGAAAATTATATATCTATCAGCTCGCATTTTACGATAATCAGCCCATTCACCGTAAAAAGTCTAAGGAAATTTTTGTTACAGATAATAGAATTTTGCGGTAATTTATGGAAAGTTACCATATGTAAATATTCAAACTACCGCACATTACCAAAAAATTCTGAAAAATTATAACATTTTTAAACTGAATTTTGGGTAATTTATCTTAAGTTACCATAAATTACCTGTAATATTACTATAAATTACCAAAAAAATTTATAAATTTACGGAAATTTATACAAATGCTTAAACTTGAATTTTGAACAATCTATGGTAAGTTACCCTATTTTCCTGTAAAATTACCAAAAGATTCCATACATTTCCGCAAGTTTATAGACAGTTTTGATTTGAATTTTGCGTAATTTTTTTTTTAAGTTACCATAAACTACCTTTTATATTACCATTAATTACCAAAAAATTTCATAAATTTACGGAAATTTATGAAAATTGATTTAATTGAAATCATGACTGTATTTCGAGAAATATTTGAAATCATCAATTTTTTATAAAAAAATATCGTATGCGACAAGAGATTCATTAGCGACTTATTAGCGTTTTTTTAGTTCCGAAAGTAACAATTTACACCACAGCACGAGTGACAGCGAATGCGCATGTGCACAGTACAATAATGAGTCCATAATACAGTATTATGGACTCATTATTGTATCGTACTGATATTCTTATTATGTAAGATGTAGAAATTCGAACATTAAGCTCCCTTTTGTTAATCTATATTGTAAAGATTTGTATTCTCTATACGAAAATTCCATAATACTCCTAGGAGTATTATGGACTCACAATCTCTACTCCGTATATGCAAATTCGTTCTCCTCCGTGTGCGATTATTAGCTGCCTCAACCTAACCTCAAATATCAGACGTGCTAAGCTTGTAAATCATACCTTTGTTACATAAATTACATATGCATCAAGGAGGCAAACATAATATATACTGTTAATAATGGATTAATAAAAATAGCACGGAATATAAAGTACGATTTAAATTGGGCAGATTATTCTGACAGACTTGAATTAAGAGATGGAAAACGACTGTCAACAATATTTAACAATGTTTACAATATTGCTATATTATGTAATAAATAAATAAGGGGCTTTTCACGCAATACGTGATACAATTTTCAGAAACTTTCCCCACCCTCTGCGTGATGTTTTCTGCATTGCACTTAACATGAAGAATAATGCTTTGAAAGCGCTCCACCCCCCTAACGTATCACGTATTTTTCGTATGACCCTTAATATACTTTTTATTCTTTCTGTATATTCCCACATTTTGTTCCTGGAAGTATACGATTTTCCGAAAAAAGAAAATGTTAGTAGCTACAGCAATTCGATCCTTCCCAGAAAGAGAAACCGATACATACGTATATACTCATATTGTCTGACCAGAAAGAAGTTATTCTACTGCGCAAGATCATTTATACTACTAATCTCCAGAAAAAATCCTAAAAAACCGATATAAAGAAATAAAGCTTGATGTTCTAAATTTGAAAAACTCAAAATAACCAAATAAATGCATAAAAAACTACTTTAAAAATGTCAATGATAACATCGATTTGGAAATTTTCCAAAAGATTTACAAATTTAAAAACTACTACATTTTGAACAACATTAATTATTATAGAATGCAAATGGTTATAAAGAGATGTGCAATGAGGATGCTGAAAACCATTGTTTCAGATATAGATAATATGCTGTCTTTGTCAAGATATTATACCTTCAAGGAGGAATTAAGGGCATGTGACACAGCTAAATACCTATATTACCCACGACAGTTTCTCAGTTCACTGAATGTTTTTTTGAACCTAAGAACTTTTTTGTAAATAAAATATCGAGCTGAAACTTTGGGAAATATATTAGAGTACAATAGGGTACGTTTAGGTACTGCATTTTGGTAGGAACTTCACTGAAAATTATTTCATCTTTTTTCTGAACCTCAACATTTTTTGAACGTTCGAACTTTTTTTATACATAAAATATGGGTCTCAAACTTTGAGAAATGCAAGAGCCGAAAGAAAACTACGTTTAAGTACAAAGCTTAATAATAAAAGATGTAAAAAACTATATTTCAACAATCAATTCCAACGGCATCAGCCGGTAACGTTGTACACGAAAATACGAAACCTGGCGGCCACTAGACGAGGCTCTAGAGTTCGCATTTTCGTGTACAACGTTACCGGCTGATGCCGTTGGAATTGTTGTTGAAATTTTTTGTTTTGCATCTTTTATTATTAAGCTTTGTACTTTAACGTAGTTTTCTTTCGGCTCTTGCATTTCTCAAAGTTTGAGACCGATATTTTATGTATAAAAAAAGTTCGAACGTTCAAAAAATGTTGAGGTTCAGAAAAAAGATGAAATAATTTTCAGTGAAGTTCCTACCAAAATGCAGTACCTAAACGTACTTTATTGTACTCTAATATATTTCCCAAAGTTTCAGCTCGATATTTTATTTACAAAAAAAGTTCTTAAGTTCAAAAGAACATTCAGTGAACTGAAAAACTGTGGTCGGTAATATAGGTATTTAGCTGTGTCACATGCCCTTAATATTTAATTAACGTTTTATTTTCGAGATTCTTATTTTTAAAAAGACACTAACTGATATATAAAAAATAAATAAGAAAAGTTTCTTCAGACATTGACCTACTGGGACTTTTTTCATGTGGCGTAGAATCATAGAAAAAAACTAAGTATAATCTTTACGCCGATTTTAGAATACTCTCGACGTGCAACAGAAATCATGTGGTAAAATTTATCCAATTAGTTCAGCTAAGCATAAAAATGAGTATTACACGAAAAAGTCACCAAAAAATTTTTTTAAAGGTAAAACAAATGTAATGCAGATAGGAGCAACACAGAATGTGCCGAACGACCGTCTTTATACACTTTTTTATCCAACAAAAGATAGTGCTAATTTACCATGTCGTAAAAAAAGTTTTTTTCAGTGGGGTAAGAGCCGCCGGAAAGAATATTTAAAACCACCCCTAGTGTATCAAAATCAGAAAATCGTCAAAATGAACGCCTTTATACAGTTTTTTCGGGTTAAAAATACTTGTAATTTACCTCTTTATAGAAAAAGTTTTTTCAGGGGGGGTAAGAGCCGCCGGAAAAAATATTATAAACCACCCCTAGTGTGTCAAAATCAGAAAATCGTCAAAATGAAAGCCTTTATACAGTTTTTTTCGAGTTAAAAATACTTTTAATTTACCTTGTTATAGAACAAGTTTTTTCAGTGAGGTAAGAGCCACCGGAAAGTGAATTTAAAACCACCCCTAGTATATCAAAATCAGAAAATCGTAAAAATTAACGCCTTTATACAGTTGTTTTTCGAGTAAAAATATTTTTAATTTACCTTGTTTTAGAACAAGTTTTTTCAGGGGGTAAGAGCCGCCGGAAAGAATATTTAAAACCACCCTTAGTGTATCAAAATCAGAAAATCGTCAAAATGAAAGCCTTTATACAGTTTTCTTTCGAGTTAAAAATACTTTTAATTTACCTCGTTATAGAACAAGTTTTTTCAGTGGGGTAAGAGCCGCCGGAAAGAAAATTTAAAACCACCCCTAGTGTATCAAAATCAGAAAATCGTCAAAATGAAAGGCTTTATACAGTTTTTTTTCGAGTTAAAAATACTTTTAAGTTACCTTGTTATAGAACAAGTTTTTTTAGTGAGGTAAGAGCCACCGGAAAGTGAATTTAAAACCACCCCTAGTGTATCAAAATCAGAAAATACTCAAAATAAACGTCTTTATACAGTTTTTTGCAAGTTGAAAATACTTTTAATTTACCTTGTTATAGAACAAGTTTTTTCAGAGGGGTAAGAGCCGCCGGAAAGAAAATTGAAAACCACCCCTAGTG
>NC_046665.1:40741330-40746247 GCF_010883055.1 Belonocnema kinseyi
TTTTTGCAAGTTGAAAATACTTTTAATTTACCTTGTTATAGAACAAGTTTTTTCAGAGGGGTAAGAGCCGCCGGAAAGAAAATTGAAAACCACCCCTAGTGTATCACAATCAGAAAATTGTCAAAATGAACGCCTTTATACAGTTTTTTTCAAGTGAAAAATACTTTTAATTTACCTTGTTATAGAACAAGTTTTTTCAGGGGATAAGAGCCGCCGGAAAGAATATTTAAAGCCACCGCTAGTGTATCAAATTCAGAAAATCGACGAAATGACCGCCTTCATAGTTTTTTTTCGAGTTAAAAATATTTTTAATTTAACTTGTTCTATAACAAGGTAAATTAAAAGTATTTTCAACTCGAAAAAAAACTGTATAAAGGCGTTTATTTTTACGATTTTCTGATTTTGATACACTAGGGGTGGTTTTAAATATTCTTCTCTGCGGCTCTTACCCCACTGAGAAAACTTGTTCTATAACAATGCAAATTAAAAGTATTTTTAACTCTAAAAAAACTGTATAAAGGCGTTTATTTTTACCATTTTTTTAATTGTGATACACTAGGGGTGGTTTTAAATACTCTTTCCGGTGACCCTTACCCTACTGAAAAAACTGGTTTTACGACATGGTAAATTAAAACTATCTTTTATTGGATAAAAAAAGGTATAAAGGCGGTCGTTCGGCACATTCTGTGTTGTCCCTATCTGCATTACATTTTAGGGCGTTTTACATGTAAAAAGTTTTTTTGGTGACTTCTTCGTATAATACTCATTTTTATGCTTAGCTGAACTAATTCCGGTAGGCTAATTTCAGAAAAAAGAATTTTTTTTTTCATTTCGTTCATTTGAACTTTCGGAACTTCAGGTACATCCAAAACATTAGGTATGGCTACCATATCATCTTATATTATAAATTTTTGTTTCGATGTGGAAAAATCCATCTTTTCTCACATGGAAATTAACCTAAAAAAATTCAAGTCGGCTTTTATTATGGTCCGAATTAATTTCTCTGCCATCATAAAAAATTCGAATTTCTTATAATTTGATCTATAAATGAATGGGAAAGAGTGACACATGACAATTTCAAAGGAAATATCTTTTTCCAATATTATTGTTTCTTACATGAAAATATATTTGAAAATATCACGGAACATATATAAGTGAAGAAAAAAATGTTTACCACCATTCAGAAATTCTATTCTTTTTACATGTTTATCTATTGTAAATTCCATGCGACTTAATGGCTAATTTATTCTTAGCTCATTATTTTAATTCTTTGAATGAAGGATTGCAGTACAGAACTAGATAACCAACATTTTTTTCGAAAAGATTGTCTTTTTGCATACAAAATTCTTCAAAAATCGAGTACATATTGTGTTAAAAGGATTTTTTCAAAAGCTCATTTTCCATATAGTAATGAAAAGATTGATATTTCAAAACCAGATAACGGACTCCCTGCATTTGTCTCCCATCTTCTTTTTTCTTTAATTGCCTAACCTCTTACCTCTTTTTTTTAAATCCTTTCAGACCAACTTACCCTTTCAAATGTTTTTAAATGCAGTAATAAGATACTTATTTTTCTCGAAGAAAAAGTCCTCAAATAAAACTATTTGCAACTATTTTTAGTATCAAAGTACCAATCAAATTCCAACTTGAAAATTGTTATCTTCATCTTCTACAAAAAGCCACTTTTATAAGGTTTCTTTTTTACTTAACTTTTTGTCTCACGATCAGAAACATTAGTTCGTAAAATTATTCTCGTTCATTTATTAAAAGACATCTAAATTTTTTTATTTATAGATATTTCAACGAAAAATCGCCGTCACAGTGCGACACCGTCAAACTAAATCTTTATTTTCCTAGAATAGAATAATTTTTTTGTATGAAAACTTATTTATTCTCATTCAGCTTCTCAATATTTCAGGAGAAAGTTTCTTATTATTTTTAAAAATTAAAAAATAGATCTTAAATCGCTACCTAAAGACTATTTTCAAAAACCATGAAATTGGAAACTCTAAATTCTTGAACGATTTACTCGGAATTGATTAAATTTTTCGAATGAAGTTCATTTTCTCCCAATTTAGCAACTAAATATCTCGGGAGCAAGATTTTAAATTGTAAGACTCCTCATTCCCTTTCTCGAAACTGGATAATATTTTTTAATCATACTTTTTTGGCGTCAATTGCGAAATACTTCAGCTCGAGAGTTAACTTTTGTTTTATCTTTAAATGATAATTTAGATTTTACAGAACGTTATTTCGTTCTCATGAAAAATTCTGATTTTGTTGGTTATCTAGTTATGTATTGAAACCCGTCAAATCTAATTAGTAGTAATTATTGTATAGAAGTTATCAGTAAAGCTTTTGATGATCGGATTCATTTACAATTAGGCAAGTAGATATATCGGCTTTTGACCTAATTAATGTATTAAGTTTTCTTTCCAGATTCTTGTGAGGTATATAATTCTTTTATTAAATTTTTTGTGAAAAAATTGTCGTGGCATCAAAAATAAGTTTAGCCCACAAAAACCTCACATGATTACTTATAGAAGCACACATTTAACAAATAAAAAATAGGAAAAAAATAAAAAGGGGCCCTTAGAACTAATTTTTATTATGGAAAAATAAACTTTAAACACGCACGTTTGGTCTAATATTGGGAAAAAGTGTCGCCCATTACCCTAAAAAAATATCAAAAAGAGATTCTACGACCTAAGTGTACCTACCTGCCTGATTGAAAGGGATCCGGTTTGCTTGAAATCACAAACATTTCTTTCTGCACAAAGAAAATTATGATTTGGCCCGAACAAAGGGTGGGTTTAATACTTAAAATAACGAAATAAACTTTTTTTTCTGGTCAGACATCATGTACCTTAAATGTAACTCATGCATTTCAAATAATAAATAGTGAAAGTGCTTGTGATGTAAGTTGCATGATGCAGTCATACAGTTACAATTTGGCAATAATTCCAAAAATCATGTTCAGTTAAAATTAAGCATTTGTTAATGATAATTTCTCAAATAAAAATTCGCTCTTTAGCATCAGCTGTGCCATTTCTCTAGTTTTTGAACTGGTAGATAATCACTTGTCAAGATCGTACTGCAAGATGTTTCATCACGCATCACGCCTACATAGGTACTCTATACATTCATATGTATTGCATTTGCCTCGCAAACACTATACACACATGCATAGAGATGTAGAGGGGAGCGTGATGACGCAGCAATGACGTTGACACCCAACGTACTGATTAGACTCACCATTGATAGCGATTACTCTGTAGTTAGGGAAGGGGTATTAGACAGCCGCTATTCACGGGTGTGTGGTCGACTGGCGATATAGAACGCTCGGTGCGATAAGAGCCGGTCAACGTGCGTCGCGGTGCGTAAGAAGGCCGCGAATCATACTCGAATCGATATCCCGCGCACTTTTGCTGGCACTTTGCCGATCGCGCACAGAAAACTCATGACTGACCGGACAGCGACTAAAACGAAAAAGGCACGCTCGAGAGTACGAGCGGGAACACGCTTCCCATACACTATGTGATTATGACGTAGACACAACGCGGGAGCGGTGTCGCCGACATTTTAATTTATTTTGGTAATTTTCGTTATTTAAGAGGGGTCCGGGTTGAAAAATACGATAAAGGCGCAGCGTCATATAGGACACCGTGTGGATTTCGCCGCCAGCGACGCTTTCGCGCAATAGTATCGTCACAAAGCCGCTATTTCGTTTGCTTTCTTGCAATGCTTGCTGAGACGAGCACGAGCAAGCGGTATGTTTGCGCATGTTGTGCCTCTCGGTCTCGGCTCTCAGTGTGACCGAAAATTACCGAGTCAAGGCGAAAGTTTCCGAGACCCCTTCCAGGCAGCGGAGTTGTTGGGTGACGAACGAAACTTCAGTGTGATTTTGAAGGGGTTAGAGGAGAATTTGTAGGAGGGGGGGGGGGGTTGGGTTGAGTCAATTTGGGTTAAAGAAGTTATAGAAAACTGCAGAAAGTTAGAGGTGCAGGCATATTGACACAGCGAGGCGAGACTGCGAGTGTTATTTGTGCTTTGTATTCATGAACTATATATAAAGTTTCTAATAAAGTGCTGATTTATTTATTTAAAATTTGTAATTAATTGAGTACGTTAGACATTAAGCAAGAATTTTTGAAATAACTATATAATATATTATATCACATAAATTATTTTAAAAAATCGGCAATTGTCGAGAATCGCGGCTGTACCAGAAGGTTAGGTTAGGGTACAGCAGCGAGCGGGTTAGTTATAAGGTGTGGATGGATGGTAAATTTTAAGATATAGCTGTAAGAAAATTCTGTAAACAAATGGAAGAGTAGGCAAATCAATTTTTTAAGGCCAGCAGGCCGAGAAATAAGCGTTTATCTAAGTAAGGTGCAGTTTAAAAAATACATAACACTTTTTTTTTGTCATTTTGTACCACTCGCCCCACACACATAAGGCTTTTTTCAGTAAGTGTGTTTAAGTTTAATATTGTCGCAACGCTCGAGGTGACTCCCTCTCCCTTCCTGAATGTGTTACGTATTTTTAAAACGGCTTCTTCCAGATGCCATTTTGGATTTTTGGTGAATTAAGGGCATGTGATACTTCGTCGTGTGGTTAATTGGGTACAGTTCCCCCGGTTTTTTTTCTCACAAAAATGAAAATGTTTAAAAACTGAATTCCGAGATGTTATAAAATATCATCACGGATTCCTCAGACTCTTTTTTTGAGGAGTAATAACAAAAAAATTGATTGTGCTGAATTCAAAATTTTATGCATGTGCACTATTTTGAGGTTAGGATAGTTTTTCAGCTCTGTCATTCTAATAATATAGGTCTCTGTCGTACCGATGATGTCGGTAGCACTCATGGACATAGGAAACACGGGACTAGGCATGCCATCCTAACTTGGCGAGCG
>NC_046665.1:40746257-40749732 GCF_010883055.1 Belonocnema kinseyi
GGGAGAGCCGCCATCTTACGATGTTCCATTTGATCATGCGCACGAGCATTTTTTCCGACAAACTGTGCTAGTTAGTATTTTTAGTTTTAGTGTCTTATGCTGAGAAAGTCACCAACCTTTAGCAGCATTTATATAGGCAGCAGCATTTATATAAGCAGCAGTATTTATATAATTAAAAATCTTTGAAATACTGTGAAATAGTTGAATGAAAAAATGTAGTTTTTGATTTTCCATTATTTCTACATTCTGATCGTAACGAGAAGGTATTGGCTTTATGTGAAAATTGACTTTCGCGGATTCCATCAAATACCGACGTTTTGAGATCCCCTGAGTCAGAAAAAATAGTTTTCACGTCAATGTCTGTCTGTCGTCGTTGCCGTTGTTGTCTGTAAACACGGTAACATTTGAAGGATTTATTCGATTGGATTCCCCTTTGGTACACTTTATAAGAATATGAAAACAAAGGACAAACAAAAACAGCAAGAAATCGAAAATCCCAATTTTTATCGCACGAAAATCATGAAATAGCATTAATTCCATTTAGTGGGAAAAAATATACGAAAAGAGATAGACTGACAAAAATTGTGCACCTAAAAAAGTATACAACATTTTTCAGGAATTACTTTTTTGCAGGATAATTAATTTTTGCTTTATTTTTAAAAAACAACATTGAAAATAAAAAAACTATATTTGAGTAAGGCGATACAATCTTTTGGTTGAATCAATTTTGATTCAACCAAAAGATATTTACAAATTTTTAACGAATATTTTTTGATAGGAAGCGTAGTTTTTTTTAATCGTAAAAAACAAGATTAAAAATAAAAAAGTTATAAAAACAAATCAATAAGAATAACACTGTTTCAGTTTCCATGCATATTATGAAATGTAATTGTATATATTTATTAAAATGAAACATGTTTCAGCGCAGCTAAGAATGAAATTTAACGCACAGTCAAAACTTGGGCGTATATTTTGTTGCAGGTAAAATTATAACGGCGTTGACTGTACCTCGATAGGCATTTATATATCTCTGGAACTTGGGGTACGACACATCGAGTATGTAGGGTATGAAATATCTACAAGATGGGGTACGAAAGGTCAGATGTTACTGTTTTGAAATTTTGGCAGCTGTTGTCAAGCATGCCATGGTCTTAGAAAAGTTGAAGGTATGCGGATTCCACTTTGTGAAACCAGGCTTTGAGGTATGAGCATGATTGAAATTACCAGGGGTGGGATTCCGATGCCCACTAATCTAGTTTATCGAATCTCTCTTTCTAACGCATGAATGTTTAGAATGTTTATTATATTTTTCAAGGCATTATTTATTGCCAAAAAAGGTTTAAAGTCCGAGTTATAATTATAAATTTGCGTATTTTGTTGGCGAGAAGTTTAAATCGAGGTTCTGTTACTTTCATGTAAAAAATTACGCAAAAAACAGTACGAGAATTGAATAAAAATGTACATATTGACAAAAAATAAATTATTATTTAAATTGTATAGTTTTATAGCGCCTAAATAATTGCAGATTCAGTTCTCATATTTTTAATTCTAATTTAAATAAGTATTTTTTTTTAATTAATGAAGTTAAACTTATTATTATAAATAATAATAATAATAATAATGTTAAAATGGTATCATAATATTTAACTTTAATGATAAAGTAATGCTTTGAAAAATATTTCAAACTTTCTAGATTAATTTCTAGTAATAGAAGATTTGATCAAATAATTTTCATTTTGATCAAATTAAATTTGTACGTTTTCCTATTTTTTTTTAATTCAGTTAAATCTGAGGATGCTATCATTACGCGTCTAGAAAGAACTTTTCATTTTAAATATCGAACAACTTCATGCGTGGGGAATTTAGCATCCATATGCTCTACTTTTCTAGTAATCTTAACATGCCTACGCTCTTCTATGTATTCTTATTAAGGTGCGAATTATTGAAGATAAAAAGTTATATTGTGAGCAAACGCGGATATCTCGAGCATTTGCAGTAATGATTCTTGTTTATTTTTAAATTGACACATAGCCTTACATAACCTAAAAATACACAGGAATAAATACTGCGCATGCCAGAGATATTCGCGTTCTGCCACCACTGGCTGGAGCTGGGGGATAAGCTATCTCTCTCGCACATCAACATGATTGGTCTGTTCAATTTTGCTTCATAAATAGCTATTTACTTGCGCATACATGTAAACTATTTAACCTTCATTTAGAGGGGAGCAGTAAACAGCCAAATAGATCGCTGTGCGAGAGAGATAACTTATCCCGCTAACTCATAGTCTGTCTCTTTTATTTTGCCAATAACTTTGCCATTGCCGGGTTTCCTCCAGTTATATATCCGCTAAGATTTCTGTTATAAAGTATTTCAAGTTGTGACGTCAGCTGGCAAGATGTCTGTACAATGAGGGCCAAGTAATAATACAAATCCCAGAAGATAAAACTTAATTTAGTTTATAACTTGAGAAAACAATATTTTTCACAGTTACAAAAAATATATCAATTTTATTATTTAATTAAATAGTTATTAAAGGGTTAAATAGTCTGAATACACTTATGGTGAAAAATAATTATTTTCCAAGTTATTATAAAAATAAAGTTTAGTCCCATGTATTTGGTATTATTGTTTGCCCCTTAGCGTGCAGACATCTTGGATATTCCCTCCTAATCTGAAATACCTAATGGCTTAATTTTACAAAGTGCAAACAACGCACCCAGACTCGGTCAACTCAAGAAGGGAAAATGGAAAATTTAGAGATCTTTGGCGAGGGGGGTTGAGAGGCATGGAGGGGAGTCAAATTAGCTCTCATGCCCATCGCAGATGGCGCTGACGCGAAACGGCGAGGGCTACGCGCTTGCGCGCAAAATAAATTGTTTGTTGTTGTCGTCTGCTGCATGGTTCACTGGTGACAGTTAAAGAATTATTTAAAATGGATATAAAAAAGTGTTCAGTGAGTGGTGGTGAACTTAAAAAAATTAATAATAGACAAGTGATAGGAAATAAGTTTCCAACACGCCGTTCAGTGTGCTTAAAGTGGGTGCAAGCAACTGGAAATGCCGAGTTGCAAAACCTACCGTATGAGACCATAACCTCCAAACGGTTTTTCGTGTGCCAGTATCACTTCGGTGAAAAAGACTTTTCTAAATCGCAAACTGGTGCTGTGAGGTTACATAGAGATGCTGTTCCGACATTAAAATTGCCAGAAGAGAATATCCCCAATGAAAGCGCTGCAAAAATTGATAAGCCCGACGTGCCTACTGTCATTTTCCCTAGCACACCCAGCCAGAGTGATATTAATAATGTTGACATAAAAATAAGGGCAAAATGAAGTTATGTGACACAAAAAATAAGAAATAGAATTTTACTTATCTTTTATTTCTCATTTTCCGTTTCTTATTTGCTTCATTTTGTCTTTATTCTTCGATTTTGGTCTTTGGTTATTTATTTAGAGATTCAACACATATAAGGA
>NC_046665.1:40749832-40762135 GCF_010883055.1 Belonocnema kinseyi
TATAAGTACGTCATCGTGACAATTCAGCTTTCTAGTGGAATGAATATAATTATATAAATAGTAATAAAATATAAGATTGAATAGTAATATTATATAAGATTACATAATAGTAAGGGTTACTACTTTAAGTAGTAAGATCAACTAATTTTTTTGTAAAATATTTAATTGAATAGTAAGACTTAATAACTAAAGTAGTAACGCTTACTCTTTAAAGTAGTAAATACAACTACCTGAAAGTAGTACCTACCATCGAAAGTTGTAGCGAGAACAAATAAAGTAGTAAGGACAACTACTACCAATCTTGCGAATAAAACTAGTAGCCTCAACCACTTTATTAGCAGCGGCATATATTACAAACTAAAATAGTTGGGCCAACTACTTTGTTAGTTGCCCCAAACAACTATTTTTTTCAGTGCATGACATACAATTAGCAAAGCTGTCAAAATAATAAACAATGCATTTAAACATGGCTATTTCAAATCTTGAAAAGTATTTAAGAAGTTACGAACGCGTAGATTATGCGTCGATAATGACGTTTTTTATTTTGTACCCCAAGAAGCGGACACGTCGCACCCTAAGACTTCGTACCCCAAGTGATTGGGAATCTGTACACTACATTACGGTGCAGAATTCACACCGCAAGGGTAATCTCTGTTGCAGGTATATGGTACCCGGATATTGGTGCTTCATTAACACTTTCTATTTACTGTGAGACAGGCCCATTCGTAAAAACCTGTTTTTCGGATTCAGGGGGTCTCAAAACGTGGACATTTGGAAAAACTGGGAGGGGGGGGGGGGGGGGGGGGGGATTTCACACAAATCTAATACCTTCTCTGATGAGAATATAAAAATTTTAACGAATAAATTTGAACTGCCTTGGAGGCAGAAAAGAGACAGGGTTGGGTTTCAAATCATTCCTCTTTCCCCTTACAGTCACTTATATGCTATCATATAAAAGAGAAAAAGTTATCCTAAAATAAAAGAATAGTAAGAAGGAGGCGAAATAATCTGGAGGGTATGACCCGAAAGAGCAAGAAGGTTAGAAGTTACCCCTTTCTGCCCTTTCTTCGGTGAGCGTAGTAGCACAAATATTTTCGGCATTTTCGGTGAGCCTAAACATTATTTCTTCCATTTCTGGTCCTTCTTCCGTTGGAGTCGGGAGTAACTACATGGCTTAGGTTCAAACCAGTGGGCACACAGGTTGATAAGCTGTCGTAAAGTCGTCGATTTACGAACGTCTTTAGGAATACAAAAAAAAGTTGTCTTATAATGTCCTTGAAAAGATGCTGTAAACTTGTCTCAGGAAAGGCTTTGAGATATCTTCGGGGACGTGATTATTACAACAACGTTAGGTCATTCTGAAGGCGTTCCCCGAGACGTATCGCAGAATATTTTCGAATAACTAAAAATATTTATGCAGCTACATTGTACTAAATAATGTAAAGTGTAATTATTTAACAACAAAAATTGTTTATCGTCTAAATTTTGTAAAGCGTGCAATGTACACGCGAGAACAGTTGAGGAATTCGATAATCTATGCACGGAAAAAATAGAAGCTAAACTTTAAATCGATTTCCGATGAAAGATTCACTGCAACCGAGGAGCTAATCACTCTCAAATCAGTGTAAACGTTAAAATTTAATGTCCACCTTACTGACGTTATTGACATTAAAAAGAACGTACGCGCCTTATTCGCTTTAACTGAAACCGTCATACCACAAATCGCGTAACTCATAGTATGAATACATTGATAGCACTATGCAGCGATCTGACTCCTAGCGGACGCTCCTTATGAGCGCTATTTACACTAACCGCAGTAACCGCGCGCAGGGACTCTATTCTCGTCCTTATACGAGTCCTTATATTAATTATTTCGTATATTTGAGAAATTATTTGAGTTTGATTTCCTATTAGTATTTTTGTCGAGATTTTCGTGTTTTGTTCCTTTCATTAATAGCATATTTGTAAACAAACTTGTAAATATATGGAATTTGTTTTGCGGAACGAGGGCGAATAATTCTGACTTCCAGCTCAATGAAATAATTATAATCATGATTTCAAATCAATATTTTCGACGGTACGTTAATCTAGCACCTCCACAACCGAATTTCGAAATTCTTCAAAGCTCAGAATTTTGGTCTTTTTTTGAGATTTTTTTTGTACGCTATATAAAATTTTTGGGCTTCTACTTTTTTTCAAAAATTAGTTTTCTTGTGGAGGTGCTACCTTGCGTAAAACTAGCAATTCCACATCAAAAAATACAAAATAATAAAAAGCCAAATACACCCGAATGTTGGGTGAAATTTCAAATTAGCAAATGAATTAATTGGTATTAAATCAATTGTTCAATTGGAGTAATAAAATTTTCAGTCAAAGAAAAATTTTCATGATAAAGAAAACCAATATTAAAAAAGTAGTCACATTTTCAAACAATTATAAAAAATGATGAATTTGTAACTAGAATAGTAATAATTTTGACCAGAAAATAAATTTTCAACTGGGAAAATTAATTTCTACCAAAAAAGGTGACTGCATTTAAAAAGATGTGAAAATTTATTTCAAAATTTTTTAATTTTTTTTTAAATTTGAATTTTAAGTAAGAAAAAAGTAACGCAAGTAGGTCAAAGGCACAAGAAAAAAACTATAAATTATGAGGAAATGAAATACACTTTCCGCACAAAAAATAAAACTCAGGTCAATTCCTGGATTTTCCCGGATTTTTTCAAGTTTCTGAACGATTCCCGGATTTCCTTACATTTCCGCACCCTGTCATTTTATTTTTATTCCTCAATACTTGATTATTACTTTATAGGATTTGAGTATTTGATCGATGGTTTCCATTTTTACATTTAAAAAAATCAAAATGAATAAATAAAAAAAAAACTAGTAATTATGTCTTGCTCCTCAGCAAACGTTGTGATTTTTGCTTTATTTTTCAACGTTACATATTTTACGAAATTGATTATAATTAACTAATTACTCTCTGACTGTTTAAAAATAGTACAAAATACAAATTCATACAGTTAAAACACAGAGTTTTTTCATTGACGCGTTTTTCCCCTTCAAAATATTAGAAATACTCTGCAGTCGATCTACTGTTGTGCCGCGGGAATTTTTCTGAATAAAACATTATCCCTCTAAAAAATTTCCTGCAACAAATTGTTTTCATTACTTTATTCTGTGCAGGAAGACTATAGAGCAAGATTTATGTTCTTAGTAATCCTTTAGAAACTTACTTACCATCGCCGAAGATTATTTCTAAATCAATAAGGAAAATGGACATCCGGATTCCGGATGTTACACACGGGTCTGGACGAAAAGAGTGCATGCAAGAATGAACGTCCGAAAATCCAATCATCCATTGTTCTTCTTTCTTCCGAACGACTCTTTACAAAATCTTTTTCTTCGCTGGGAGATGTAACTAATTAATAGTCAGTAAATATTATACTAAATAAAATGAATGTTTCGTTAGATGTAAATAGTAATTATCAGTACACACTACACAGTAGGGCGCAGTGGAAAAACTTTTTTTTTAATTTATAATTGGCAGGGGGTAGAAAATTAGTCATTTCTGTTCAAAATAAATTCCCTAAAGTTTCATTTTAAAAAATTCCTTTCTCACCCGTATCCATTTTATACATGAAATTATGAAAAATTGCACAATTCTCATTTTGTTGTTGTTGAGAAAACATATATTTTTAAGGCCCAAACTGATAGGAAAAGTTGTATAGGCAACTGAATTTGTATCTGTGTAGTGTATATCCCATGATAAAATTTCTAATGTTGCCAGAATGGATTTAAAGTTGAAAAAAATGATGAAAACTTGAATTTTCGCAATTTTCTATCTAATCAGCTATCGCACATATTTCGACACCCTGTTTATCAAAAATTTTATATATATGATTTTGCATGTACTTTGCATTTTCTTGAACCCACATTAACACTCATATTTAAAATGATAATGTCTCATGACTTGCAAGTGAGTTGGTATAACTTCGTGTGATTTAAATCAAAGCAAACTTCGAGAATCTCACATTTTCTGCATTTCTCACTCATTCGCTATCCTCCAGGTGGGAATACACCACCGGCCCTGTACTGGCCAAGTACAGTCTGCCGGAGTTCCAGTACTGGCTGTCTTTACTGGGCCAGTACTGTGTCAGTACTGGCTTGTAATGCTTGGCGGTACTGGCGCTCCAGCACTGGCGCAGTACTGACTGTCAGTACTGGGGCAGTACTGGCGAATTGCTGGCGTACGAAAATGCCGGAGTTAATTTTAAAAATGATAAAAAATTATTTAATTGGTTTAAAGACCATCTATTGATCACCATACGACTGCATATCATCCAAATATTATTTATAATTACAAAAATATAATTTTGAAACTATTTGTTTAATTTTAACACCCACTATTTCTATAATCTAAAGATATAACAAAAAAGGCATTTAAAAAATAAATAATAATTGACTGCTAGTATTTTGTCAATACTTGTTAATGGCACTGCTTAGAATGAATACATATATTACATTTTGAAACATTATATTACAAATAAAATTTCTAACGCTAAAGGGGGACCACCGAACCTACATATCTATACCACCTAAATCTATCGGCTAGCAGTCGGGAGTGCTAACCACTGCGCTAAACCGACAAGTTAAAACTTGGTGAAAAAGCCATCCTCATAAGCTACAGTTCAGAAAAGTTCAAGTACCAAATTTTGAGCTCACTTTTTCTAATTATTTATTATTATACGACGTTATGCGAATATAAAATACACGAACTTCTAACAGGAATATGAATGAAATAATTATTAAATAAATAATTTAAATCGACTACAATTTTTGTTCGTGTAATATTTAATTTTTTCGCGTTTTAGACCATTTTTAAAGCTCTGATAATAACATTTAATGAGCATTTAAAATTTATATCAACGGAACTTAAAAATTTTTCCACGTTGCGCAACCATTTTTTTAATAACAGTTTTCTTTAAACCTTCGTATAACGTTTTGTTTTTTAGGTGTTTTAGACTATTCTACAACGATTAAGACATACATCCAATGTAATTTTTTCTGACATTAAAATTTTTTCATGGAGGTGGAACTTAGAATATTTTCCTTGAAAAAGTAATCGAAAAAAAATGATTTCACCTTCATTGTATAGTCAATTTCTCGACATTTCAAAAAACCCTGATAACATTTGTAGACGTGTTTTTTTAAAGCCTATTTTGTACTACTGGCATAGTGTCGCCCCGGTCTTGCAGCAAACGTTCTGCCAGTACTAGGCGAACCATCGGCTGTCTATACTAGTGGGCAGTACTGGGCCAGTACTGCGCCGGTGGTGAACCCCGGCACACTGTTGACATTTCCACCTGGGCTAAGTTAAAGTAACAATTAAACAAATGAAAGATCAACCGATTCGAAATCAATTGTTTTAAAGTCGGTTTTAACAGATGCCGTATAATTCTCAATTTAGTATGTAGAAAAGTTATAAAATTTAAAACAGTGCTTCAGAAGCATAACTAAAATATATTGTGTTAATTTTGGTTCAAGAAAATGTAAAGTACATGCAAATCATATATATTCAATTTTTGATCAACAAGGAGTCGAAAAATCTGCGATAGCAGTTAGAAAATTGCGAAAATTCAAGTTTTACCATTATTTTCAACTTTAAATCCATTGTGGGAACATAAGAAATTTTATCACGGAATATACACTACGAAGATATACGAATTCAGTTGCCGTATACAACTTTTCCTAATATTTTGGGCCTTTAAAATATTTTTTTTTTCAAAAACTAGCAAGAACTTCCGAGTTTTCATCATTTTCATGTATAAAATGGATGCGAGTGAGGAAGAAATTTTTTTATGAAACTTTAGAGCAGTTGTTTTAAAACCAAATGACAACTTTTCTGCTCCCTTACAATTATAAATTTAAAAAAATCACTGCACCCTACTACATGGGATAACAAACTATCGTCGATTTATTTGCTGTAAAACTGTAAAAACAATTGAAAATATGTGACGTTTCGTACTCCAAGTCCAAGGGAAGCTATACCTTATTGTGTAGTGGTACCATTCACACTATCAAGACTGTTTTTGTTGAAGGTATATGGTATCATGAAATTAGGGTTATGTAAATGCGCTTAACGCGCTTAATGCGCAATCGGCGTCTATTATGTGCAGAAAATACGCTAAATAATACCGATATATCAAAAGGTGCGAGATTGTTGAATATTGCACGTAACGGTATAATGATTTAAGGGGTTATACCACTGTAGAGCATGAAAAAATAGGCATATTTCGGAATTTTTTTGCTGAATAAAGAAATCAATCGAAATTGAATAATGGCGGCTGCGCAGCATTTCTCTGTCGGCGCCTTTTTTTTAAGGTGTCCACGGCCGAAAACCTATAACTCCCGCTATTTCAGATGGATCGGTGAGGACTTGTTCGAGTTACGTTTCCGGACAGTTTGAAAAAAGTGGTTTTAAGAAGAATGCTTTTAAAGTTTCAAGTACTCTGAAATCACCGAGTCATATCTAGAAGGCGTCGCATATTATTTTTAAGACCCAAAAACGCCTTTTAGGTATTAAAAAACAAAAATAATGTCGATTTTTTGAAAATTCTACAGTGTTGTAATCCCTTAAAAGAACGCAGAGCTGGAAGAGAAAACTAGGAAAATGTTGTTTTAGATTTGAATGAAGAAGAAAATATCGGTGAAAGACATTCATTAGAAAATGGTAATCTATTTTTTAAATTAATAATTTGTAATATTCACATTTTAATGTTAAATGTTTATAATAAACACTGGATAATATTTATTTTCTTTTATTTCATGTGAAATAGATAGATTTGATCGTCCAAATTTCTGTAGTATGCACTGTTCGTGCAGTAAGTAATGTGCTGTAAGGTTAAACACTATACTAAATATTTCAATGAAAAATAAAAATTGATCCAAAATCTGCTCGCACATCTTTTGGTGGACGTCCTGGGGACGACACCGGGATGTCCGCATTTTCAAAGTTTCTTAGCTTACACTATCAGACCTTTTGTTAGAATAAATGAAAAAAATGAATTAGAATGTAGCATGCTATCGTTCCAAAATAGGGAAAACCTAGGTTTTATTACACGAAGATGACAAAGCAGCATTCTAAATACGAAATATTATGAATCTCCATTTAAAGAATTAACACTATGAAAAAATGATATTCTTTTTACTGAGTGTTTGAAACAAAATTTAAATAAGAAAATAGTAAATATCATTGTCTCGAAAACGTATTTTAGAAATTGATATGGTCAATATGAACTTGGCAGAAATCTGAGACGCATAGCAAACTATGAAATCATTATTCCTGATTTTTCATATAGTTTCGTTGGAGAATGCTTTTCGATTGTTTCTCCCATTTTGCGATCGAGCCGAAAGGTTATGTTTCACAATATTTAAAATAAAATTTACCTCTTTTTATTTTTAATTCATATATTTACTATGGGATTTAAAACATTAGGAATTCTTTGTAACAAAATTTTTACACTAAGGTAACAAGATTTAATTCAATGAGTAAAATTTATAAAATATTACTTCTAAATACACACAAATTTATTATACTGAGTTACGGAGATATCAAATTAGAGAATGTTATTCATACAAAAATATTATCAGTTCCTATACAAAAAAAAACGAATTTAATAAAAAATCAATTGAAGTGACGCCGCTTTGCCGAGATTTTTGTCAAATATTCCATAATGTAAATTAGCCGAGGGGTTTAGTTGTTAGGGAATGCGTTAGTGCTTTAGGTAAGTTAGGTTCAAATCTCGCCACGTGCGTTCCGACCTTTCATGGCGTTTAAGCGTGCGATTATATGTATCTAGTGAATAAACTAAGTATATAATAATAAAAATGATAATTGTACGCGTGTGTCCATATTTAATTGTATTTAATTAATTTATTGAGTTCCTCTTTATAAAGGTTAAATCTTTTAGTGGAGTGAGTTATTTTTCATATAGTCGTTTGAGATTATCATATGCTTTGTATGGCAACTTCAAACGATGTTTTCGATTTTTCGAATAAAATGTATTACTATCGTTTTAACTTCGCTTGTCCACTTTGATATAGTGAATTTTAAACTCTCGCAAGTTTTATAAGAGTTAATGCAACATCCTTTCCATTTTCTCAAACAAAAATATTAGTTTTAACGGCTGAAAGCTTACTATATTAATTTTTGATACGAAAACCCTGTTTCCCCTACTTTGAAAAGATATTCTACCAAACTCTCATTCATTTCTATCACTTATTCTAACAAAAAGTCTCTCAGTGTAGCTTCGCCGGAAACATCCACTGTCCATTTAATTGTGATAAAAGGAATATGCCTCCTCCCTGGCTTTAACGAAGACATCACGTATCTCGTACTTCGCACTCGATTTTGTCTAAAATGTTAACTGTTGTACACTATGTGCCACACTATTATATCAAATGTATTTTATCTTTATTTCCACACCACGGGCTTATTCAGGTATAGCAAAATAATGTACAAATTTTATTTTTCATGGTTACTTCAATAATTTCTCCTTATTTTGCACTTATTTTTATTCTCAGCTACAATGAAAAATGTATCATTATAATAAATTTATATTATTACAATTTATAATATTTATTGTTATTTAAATATACGAATTTTCATTATCTTGTTAAAAAAAGTGCGAATCATATACAAAAAAAACAGATCTGTTATTAAACTTTTTAATGCATCGTGCGTCGTTTTTCAAAACATTTAATTTATTTGTTTTCAACGTTATTTTGTGTGATTCTAAACAAAAATGCGCATCCTAGCGTAAAGTGGCTTGAAGAAAATTAGTAGATATAACTTAGGCGCAAAATTTTATTTTATGCGTTTATTTTGCCGAGCAGGGATACATATAGGGCCGCATCGAATTCGGGCGTATGAATGCATGTATAATATTAGCCGTGTTTACAGTTTTTTAACTATTAATTTATTTTAAGAAAGATTTTTTAGAAAACTTATCTATACTTTTTGTTAGAACGTCTTCGCGAAAGTTTTTATTTACTCGGACTTTTCTTGGTAAACAAAACGCTCAAACATTGTGTGGAACGAATTATGCAATAACTTATAAAATAATTTTCTATATTGTTATAAATAAAGTTTAAAAGTTTTATCTTCACCTATCAGAACAAGAATAATATAAGGAATGTTGTCTTTAAATTTTATAAAGAAATTTCAAACACTTAAGATTTCAGTACGAGCTGCAGGCAAAAATTGAATTAAAAATTGGCTTAAAAAAATCGTTTTTTTAAATTTATTAAAAGAATAAAAAAGATACGATTTTATCGCAAAGGAAAAAAAAGATGCAAAATATAATTTTCTCCAGGGGCCAACTCCTCCGCGCTAGAATGAATCTACGTCTTATTTTTTCATGGGGACACTCAATTAAACCTTTTGACCTTGCTTTAGCAGTTTAAGCGGAGATTAAAAATCGAATTTTAAATTTTAAATGAGATACAAAAGTACTACGTATAAACTTCATAAGCCAATATAGACGAATCAAAGAATGATTAAAATTGCAAGAGAAGACTGATGACGGCGTAAAAATGATAAGATATTACCGTAGCACCGTAATGAAAATAAATATGCTAAATTTACTGTTTTTAACACAATAAATATAATATTAAAAAGAAAGAAATTAAAAGAGACAAAATGTAAAGAGTGGTAGGATTATTCTTATATTTATATTTCCGAGCTCGTGAAATATGTTTAAGCCATTCTTTGTTTTTAAACTATTGGGTTTTTTATGGGTTTCAAAGAATAAAATTAAATCATTATGAATACTTAACAATTTTTTTGAGTTAGCCAGTTTTAAATCTGCAAAAATACTACTTTTTGAATAAAAACCAAAAAGTAGCTCGTATAAGAGTTTTTCAAAAGTATAAGTACGAAAAAAAAGTTTCTCATTATTTATCCACCATTATTGACCTTTTAGATAGTTGTGATAGACTTTTTAATTTACAGGATACCGTATATTTTATCCTTGATAAGTGCAATAATTTCTGTAATTCTGCTGAGATTAACAATCCTACTGATTTTGAAAATTTAAGGAAATGATAGAGAGGAATTTACTATAGCACTTAAAAATATTTGCAAGCTACTTTAGCAGAAATGGAGTATAGATCACTGATACCACCTTTAAAAAGAATTGTGTTACAATTGACTATAATGCAAGTTAAATCAATATATTGTATAAAGAATAAAGTTCTACTTTAAACATTTATTTTATGCGCATTTTTTATGAATATATTTGCACAAAAAACCTTTTATCTGTAATTTAAGCTATGGCAATGATTTATATCTGATACTCTTTTTTATCGTACACTTTCATTCATGTCCCCAGGAGGAAAAATTATATAAAGTGTGAAATATATTATATGTAATTTTTATTTATATTTTATATTAAAATAGTATAAAACAAATGAATATTATATATAATACTTCACAATATATGTATTTTTTTTGCTGCAATCTTGATCTATAAAAAAACGTAGATCTATTTTAAAAAGCTTAGTATCACTTTCCATTGATTAAATTGACCTCGACAATACTGCCATGAATACGAATAATAATAAATTTTGTTTATGGTAAAACGTAATTCAGAAAAGATGCACATGTCAAAGAGGCGGTAAAAAAATCGAAATTGCTGCTAAAAACGTTATATAGCTTTTGTGACGACCGAGAAACTTGGCCGGGGATATTCATGCACAAAAAAAAGCTAAAAAACGTTCCAGGCAAAAATTCTGAGGATAATCTCGTTATGTAAATCTGAAAATCCGCAAGCATAAAATATAAAAGATCACTCATTTTTCATTTTGCATTTACCAATCTTACATTCTTCTTGCATGGCGAGATTACCCCTATCATTTTTACTTGAAACGCTTTTTACCTTTTGCTTTTTTTCTGTGTGGTATAATGGAAGAGAAAAGAAACTTTTAAGAATCCAAAATCTCAAACGCTATTGTTATAAGGTATGATATGAAAAAATGTATTAAAATTAATCAAATTTTTCGCAGTTCCAAAATTTCGAATTCAAGTAATTAACATATTTTTATGGCTTAGATTTACATGTATGAGTTTAATTGAATGTCTTTTTTTCAATGTCTACATCATAGAATTTATTTATTTCATTTTTCTATTTAGACATGTAATTAGTACTTTGGTACACTAAAGTTTCTAGTTACTACAAATTTTATATAAATTCACAATAATTACATAGCTTAAGTTGCGAGCTTATCCTGGTTTATCGAGAATTATAATTGGAGATACAATTAGGGAGCGTCCATATATTACGTAACGCAAAAATCGAGGGTTTTAGACCCCCTTTGTAACGGGACCGTAACAATTAGCTGACCCCTCCCCCCTTTCCGTTACGTATCATTCAAGTATTTGAAAATCGAAAGCCCTTATTATTTTTCTTATATTCTGTCATTTTTTGGAGCAACAAAATTAATTAAAATTAATATTATAATTTGAAAAAGGGGATAAAAAGTGTTCTTGAGCATTTTTTCAGCAAGCAGTTTTATTACATATAACGGTGTTGGTCACCCCTTACCCCCTTCGCAGCAAAGCCATAACAGTCATGCCCCCCCCCCCCCCCCCGCCAAAAGCGTCACGTAATATATGGATGCTTCCTTAAAGAAACAGGGGGCAGAATTAAAAAAGCTGTCGCTAAAGAGCAAAAAGGTATAGCGAACTAAGAAACAGGCGTCTAATCTAAACATATGTTTTAAAACTTATCCTTCAGTAATCTATTTTAGAAATGTTTTACTGAAATGTTTAAGGCCAGGAAAAGCTTTGTACGTATATTGAAGACTTCATAAAAGAAACAAAACTGTACTGAAAAAACTAGTTGGTTGGGACAACTAACAAAGTAGTAGGCCCAACTATTTTAGTTTGTAATATATGACGCTGCTATTAAAGTGGTTGAGGCTACTACTTTTATTCGCAAGATTGGTAGTAGTTGTCCTTACTACTTTATTTGTTCTCGCTACAACTTTCCATGGTAGGTACTACTTTCAGGTAGTTGTATTTACTACTTTAAAGAGTAAGCGTTACTACTTTAGTTATTAAGTCTTACTATTCAATTAGTTATTTTACAAATAAATTAGTTGATCTTACTACTTAAAGTAGTAATCCTTACTATTATATAATCTTATATAATATTACTATTCAATCTTATATTTTATTACTATTTATATAATTATATTCATTCCACTAGAAAGCTGAATTGTCACGATGACGTACTTATA
>NC_046665.1:40762235-40778465 GCF_010883055.1 Belonocnema kinseyi
TGGCATTCATCGAAAACATAACGCGATATTTCGATGCGAGTGTTGACAACACTGCTCAGATTTCAGTTCTACCAATATCGCCAAGGGGCAAAACTTGTAACCTTTACTACTTTTATTTCTTGGAAAATAAATTGCTGGTAAATGTAAATAATTTATTTATTGTGACTACAATTACTATCCTTACTAATATAACCTTCATAGGAGGACTAACGGCGACTTGTTGCCGTACAAAACTGGTTAGTTACTGTTACCATCGAAGTAGTTGTTGTAGCTTATACCAACTCTACTAAAAAGGAGCTTCTTGTCGTAACTAACCAATTTTTTTCAGTGTGTCAAAAAAAAAACGATCATAAAAAAATACTCCTGTTACAATGTGTTATTCAATAATGTTATACTTTTGTGTTCTATATCGTTTTTGTATTTTGCGAAAGTGTTAAAAATATTGAGAAAGTTTACAGGATGGACTGAAAAAACAAATCTAAAAAAATGAGACAAATGCAGCGACCTTAAATACTTGTGTTTTATTCTATTGTTTTATGTTTTATCTGTATTATTTGCTATTTTATACTTTAATAACAAAGCTCTGAAAATGTTATGAAATGAGAAGAGTCAATAGGATTGATTTTTAAGCCATTATTAATATTACGGCTCTTTATCATCTGTTCATAACTCTCTTAAACTGAACCAGTGAAATTGTCATTGGTTGAATCAGTATTTTGCATTATCACTGCCGAACCAGTGGTTTTCCAACTTTGACGCGGTGAACCAGTAACTCATTCAATTAAAACCGCGTTACTGAATATTCCAGTGACGCGAAAAGATAGATTCAATCAGTGATATAGCGCTACACGTGCGTGAGACATGAACGTCCATTCGTCTGGCACGCGCACGTCGCCGGTCAGGTCTTCGCATTTTTCGAGTGAAAACGAACCGATGTGTGTACTTGTGTTTATGTTATAAATATTTGGCGCCTGGGCGCAGTAAGCAGGGGACGTAATATATTTCGCTTGAAAGTGGGAGTTTAAGCGACGAAAGTTTAAGCGACGCGACACGTTGAAATAAGAAAGGGCCTTCCCACAATTATTAGGTGCTACATATTATATCTTATAATATTTGCAGCAGGACCTACCTTTATTATTGTGGGAGTAAAGTGCGGGTTTTAAAAGATAATTTTATAACTGTTTCCACAATAGTCATGAACGATAATTGTCATACCTAATCAGCTGACAAGGGACAAGGCGTACGACCAGCTGAAAACTGGCACTGAGAAACCAGTGAAGCACATCACATTGGTTTTATCTACATTCACCGTAGTGTAGTCAGCTACTACCCAAAATTGTTTCTCCTTTCTCTTTTCACCTTTAGCTTCTGCTCCAGAGTCTGCCAGTAGTATATTAAGCAGTTGCGGACTCAGTAATACTGAGGTGTAGAGGAACCAGAAATTTAATATTAAATATTTCAAAAGCTGGTTCTCATTTTTTTAACTGAAATTTTAATTTTGTATTGCAGCCGAGCCTGATTGTAGGTTAGTGTCACTTTGAAATTGTCAACTTCCACATACATTTTATGGATCCTAAATAACTTTTTTTTGATACAAATTTTTTGCCTGGAGTTATTTACCAATAATTTAGCTCGGAAGTAAATTTTTGTTTCACCTTTAAATAGTGGTTTTGATTTTATAGAATGTGTTGTGGAAGTTGAAGAATATTTCTTATTTGTTCGCCCGCAGTGAAGATATCTCCGACTCTTGCTCATAGGGAAAAGTTTATTGGGGCGAGACTGCTTCTCAACTAGATTGCCCAATTAATAGTTGGGCCCCAATTGGGCAGTCCGATCACTGCCCAACTGGGCTACTTTCTGTGTTGTAACGGTCAGACCGACGAATGCTTGGATTCAGCTAACAAGCTGGGCCTTAGTTGTGCAGACCACTTTATGCCCAATTAATAAAAAAAGGTACAATTATTGAATTCATAAAGTTAAAAGTAATAAATAATAAATATTTGTTAGGAATTTTTTTTTAATTTGACGCTTCTCTATGATTTAAAAACCCTTAGAATCCTCTTATCCCTTCTAACCTTCATCCCAGCCTCTTTCAACAGTCAGCTCAGTCATAAAAGAAGCCGAAGTTGTGGTTCCTTCTAAATATTTGGTTTAGTGCAAATACTCAATTGAGCATGAGAAACAGCACACTTCGACCACTTACTTAATTTATTTCTACAAAAAACAAAAACAAAAGAACGTTGTAAAAATAACCCCATTTTATGAAAGCTTAAATGGACTCGACTACAAGAAAAAATGGCGTTCGAAACAACTGATCTCTTTGTGGTTTTAGGAAATTTCGATTTTAATTTAGAACTTATTTCTAAATCGAAAACAGTTTCATTACTTTAAGTATATGAAAAATACATTATAGACTTACTATAATTTTAAAAGAAAAATGTTAATGTATGATAAATATTAAATAGTCAGAAGTACTTTTTAAGGGTAAGAGTGAAAAATGTTTTTAGGAAATTAATGTACTTTAACATTTTCCAACAAAATATAATAAACAAGCAATATTCGTAAATAATTCATTTGCTATGTAAGTTTATAGTTTAAGAACTATTTTCATTTATATAAATGAAATATGATGCCATCAGGTCAGTATCAAGGTCAATTCAAGGTAAAACCTACAAAATTCATCGCTAACCAACTAAATCAGGGTATCCTTAGGTTTAAGTGGTCGCTGAATTCGTATCCAGTGTCCGTTCGACACGGGCAGGTCAGTATCAAGGTCGGTTCAAGGTCAAACCTACAAAATGTATCGCTAACCAACGTAATCAGGTTACCTTTAGGTTTAAGTGGCCGCAGGTATTTTTCGAATAAATTAAACTTGAAATACCTTAATACAGTGTGAGAAACGCTTTAAATTCAGTTGAAGTGATTTTAGCGTTACACATTCTGTACCACGTGAAGGTACCACTTCTTTCAGAATTTATCGGTTACAGAAACGGGGGCGCCCACGCCAGTTTTATGCGATGTTTAAAGTATGATGCTACATATAAATAAAAATCTGATGCTTGTCTTCATATCCCTTTTTAGGCACCAGCTATAGTCCGACATCATATGAGTATCCCATACACCTTGATATCTATGCCTCATGTCTTTAAAGTCATGATAGAACCTCTCTCTCTGGTCTTCACTCATGTCACCTAAATTTTCAGGGAATCAATCGATACGAGAATCCGAAAAATGGATCTTTAAATTCATCAAACACCATAACTTTTCAAAATTTTCAATCACGTGAGCAACTATTTCTTTATAGTTAGGGTCTTTATGATTTCCTAAAAAGTTGGAGCAAACTTGCCTAAAGCTTTTCCATCCTTCTTCTTCATCGCTTGTCATTCTTCGCTCAAATTCCTCATCGTTTAGCAGAGCTCTAATTTGCGGACCGTCAAATACTCCTTTTAGAAGCTTTTCAAAAACTTACTAATAAGCATTATTTTCTGTTTTTCTCATTGCCTTAACAACTTGTTACACTAAATTAAAATTATTTCTTGAAAAAAAGATCCTACTCTATCTTCACTCCATTGGGGATCGAACCACAAAACTTCTGATTTCCGGTCAGGTGCTTTTCCAATTAAGCTATTAGAGGGATCAGAATAAGAACTCTTAATTCAAGAAAATAACGCTAATTTTTAGCTAGGTGTAAATGATACAAGTAATTATTTAAAATTTTCAAATTTATCTGCTATATCATCAGAGATTGTACCTTACCGACAGTAGATCAACCCTCCAAACCATGAAGGCCGAAAATCTACATAATATCGATTAAGTTATCTTTTTATCATGGATCTTTTTTTCAAGAAATAATTTTAATTTAAAAATATTATTTTCCATCTAGTCTTATTAAGACGTTAAGCATTTTCTGTTATTGAAGATTCTTAACTTGATCGATATTGTGTAGATTTTCTGCCTTCATGGTTTGAGGGGTTGATCTACTGTCGGTAAGGTACAATCTCTGATGATATAGCAGATACATTAAAAAATTTTAAATTGTTACACTAAGCCGAGTTTTATATGTAATGCTGGTAATAGCACTTTTATTGGATCTACTAAATGTTTATTTATAACATTAAATGATCCTGGATTAAGATTTTCTCGAAGAGTTCAATTTTTTTACATAATGCTGCTCACGAGCTCGGCTATCTCATTCGCAAATAAAACTCTGGTATTTTGTAAATTCACGCTATAGTCGCATCATTATTGTTATGATCTTTAAATCTCCACAGAGCTGCTTTTTGTGGCTATTGTAATTTAATTTATTGAGAAGAAACTAACGACTCTCATATTTTTCGCCGAGTGTAACAGAGTGTGCAACTGTCAGAGGTGCATATTTATTACCATTATGCAACAAAACACCTTTTAAACTTATTGTAGACGAATCTATGAATACTCGCCTCTCGTTAGCATAATAAGGTATGCTTAATTCCTTTACATTATTACAATATACTAAGTCTCCTGCCGAAGAAAAAAATGTCCTAAAAGGTCTATCTCGATCGCGATAAAAGCTAATCTTAGTGTTAGTTGCTAAACCTTTTTTTTTCAGCCTTGATGCTAGGAGTTCTGCACTTTTCTTAGAAAGACCTAGATCTCGAATTGGATCGCTTAGTTCTTCTTGGTTAAAGTATCCTTTTTTTTAAATTTCACTATCCGATGCTGACTCTTTCTCTAGATCATCTTCTTTACCTTCTTGATTTTCTGACTCTTCCATACACTCTGCATTGTTTAAATTGTCCTGATTGTTGCATTGATTTGTTTCCATAGAACTATCTCTTTCAATGTTTCTGGTATATACTGGATACGCAAATGAATCAATAACAGGGTAAATCAACGTATGTAAATTCGTTGAATTAAAACCTTCAGTCCTGCATAAGCAAAAGTAACAATCCGTTTCATGACTTGAAGGTTCACGCCAAATCATAGGCAGAGAGATACGAAGTTTTTTTCATTGTCTTTGCAATGTCTGCTGTTGTCACTTAGACAAGTCGAGCAAATGGTATGGGGAATCCAAGAATGGTCAACACATTCCTTTGCGCCCCCATAACAATTAATGTAAATTTTTTCTACAGCATCTGTTAACGACCTTCTATTTTTGGGTATATGTATCTACCACATACAACACAAAATGTGTCTCGACTATCAAAAGGTGGCATGGCAAAGGAGACAAGGTGGTTTAAAGAAATATTTCCAAAATACGAAACTGATTGAAATTTATACCGGATACTAAGGGCGTGCAAGAAGCTCGAAACTTCGAGTCTAGTCGACTCGATTTTTTTCGAGTCGAGTCAAGTCAAGCTCGAGTATGCTCGAAATGTGGAGTTCTCGAAATTTTCGAGCTATTCGAACGTCCCGAGAACTCAAAGGGCTTCAAGTACTTGAGAGTTTTGGGTTATCGAAAGTTTCGAGTTCTCTAAGATATTCGAGTACTCGAAAGTTTCAAGTTCTCGAAAACATTCAAGTACTCAAAAGTCTCGAGTTGCTCCAAAGTTTCGAGCAGCTTGAAAGTTTTGGGGTCTCACAGCTCTTGAAATGAATGAGAATTTCTTCAAGCCCGTATGAAAAAATTAAGGGGGCCCCCGTCGGTGGCCCGCATGGGTGACTTTCAAGGCTTGTGGAATCCATGAGGGCAATCCAGACAAGGTCCTGCATGGGAATTACATACGAATCCATAGGGATCCAATATAGGCTCCCCTCATGGATTCCTCATGGTAGCCATCAGGAAAGCTCTCTTGGTTTTTTTGCCAGTGCTGGCATCTGTACTGGCATATCTCTGGGATGATAACACTATTTTGTACTGGGCTGTCAGTGTTGGGCCAGCAATGGATATCGCTACTGGCATAGTGCTTTCCCAATAGGAAATTCACCGTGGGCGCAATACTGCGTCAGTGCTAACTAGAACCGTCCCGAGTAAAAATTCTTCGACTTAAGTTCCGATTGGTTATGTCTTGAGTTCGTCTCCAAGACATCTATGTCTGACTGCGTCTCAAGACTGAGTCGAGGCATAGGCCTTCGTCTTACTTTTATGGCCACGACAGGTAAAACGGCGTTTACTTGTCTTAAGTCGAGCCTTGTCTTGGCTAAAACGACGTTTACTTGACTCAAGACGACCTTTGTCTTGGCTGATATTATCGAACCTTTTTTGGTTCATATATGAGATTAAAATTGATGAATGGAAAATTTCTAATTATTAAATTAGTTATTTTTAATTAAAAAAATCAGAGTCGGTAGGTCTGAACGAGTATAATCCTTAAAAAAATTTCTTCAAAAAAATAAAAATTGTAACTTTCTAGAAGGATCTCCTAAGCCGTTGGAAATACGTAAAAACAAACAGCATTTTCGGTATCATCGTGAAACTAGTATAATACAAATAACAATCCGTGAATAAGTTGATTTAATATATATATTGTATAAAAATAGACAAGATTATTTAACCATTAACAAAGATTAGCTTTTATGACTGTTAGAATGACCCTTTTTGTTAAGGCAGGTATACGCTCGAAGTTATAAACCGCACGTGTTGGAGTCATACAAATTCGACTCTAGAGATAAATTTATAACTTCAAGACATAAAAACTTGTCTCCAAGTAATAAATTTAAGCCTGGCTCCGTCTTTAAATTGAGACATGCTCAAGTCCACCTTTTTCGACTTCAGCAGGTCTTGATTGGGGGAAATTTAAGTCAAGAGTAAGCCCTTTTTCTTCGGCGCACGTCAGATATGATAAATTAAATTGACTACTGGGATAATTTAAAATAACGGGTGTATACAAATTTGAACAGTATATACCCAGTGGGCACCGGGACGTCCTAAAGACGTCCTTAGAATGTACCTCTATGTCATATGATTTGACGTCTTTAAGACATCCTTTGGATCTTTTCATGTCTTTAAAAGGTCCTCAGGTCGTTGTTAAGACGTCCGCCGAAAGACGTATATAGGACAAGTTTAGGACTTGTGTGCCCACTGGGTAAGAAATAGGTATATTTTTACATTCTCATCATTTATGATTGAGAAAGTATCAGAATTGTCCGAAATTTGACATCACAGTTTTTCAATGGATCTCCGCGTTTCGAGACCCCCTGACTCCGAAAATCAAGGTTTTACGATTACGTCTGTCTGTCTGCCCGTCCGTCCGTCCGTAAACACGATAACTCTCGAAAAAATGAACATATCAAATGCATCTTGAGCACACTTTTTTTAGGTCCCAAAAGAAAGCACGAGTTCGTTAACCAGCAATTTTTGATCAAAATTAAAAAAGTGAGCGCACTTTATAAATTTTCAAGACCACTTTTTTTCTGAATTTGAAAATTCTATGTAAGGATATTTATAGAACTAAAAAGGACAACAAATTTATATATATATATATGACATTTTTCGATAAAATGAAAATTCTAAGAGTTGCATTGTCAAAAATTTTAAAATCCACCGAAAATGAACATTTTAGGCCAAAAACCGCACGATATGAAAAAAGTAAAAAAAGCATTGCTTTTTAAAAACCCTACAAGATTATCATAAAAAATTTTTGGATTTTCCTGAAAAATCGAAAATTTAAATTTTGATCGCACAAAAAATAATGAAAAATCAAAAATTCGATTTTGTGGTCAAACCCATGTGGGATACGAAAAAAGATTAATTTCCAGAACTGTTATACCAAAAATGATCTATAATTTCGTTAAGTATCACTTCTTAATTGGACAGGTACCTTTTGTTTTATTCGTGAAAAGTAACACGATGAGAATGTGTACCTCAAAGCCAACAGAGCTTTGAGAAACCTAATCTTTGACCATACCTAATTAACAGTGCCGGATCATGGGGAGGGCTTGGTGGTGCTGAAGCACCGGGCCCCACGCTAGTGGGGGCCCCCTTCTCCCCAAGAAAAACATATAATATACAGTAAAATAACCCGCTTATAAACAAAAATAATAAAGTCCTAAAAAAAATTTTAGTAAAATTTTTTCAATTAAATTTTTGAATTTTTTTATCATGAACTAATTTTAAATGAAAGTAAAATGTTAAGTCCAGCCGCCTTAAAGGGGCCCCAACGTTATTTTAGCTCCGGGCCCCGAAAGGTCTTAATCCGCCCATGCTAATTAAGTAGACAATTTACAATATGAAGACGCATAAAAATACTGCCATCTAAAAAAGATCTTTTTGGTAAAGTTTTATTCAAGCATCCCAAATGCAAAGAATAAACATCCGAGTGCGAAGCGCGAGGTGTAATTATGTCCAAGCGCGCAGCGCGAGGTAACCTATTATCTAGCGTGAAGCTCGAGATTCAATCATCGCGCGCCCGAGGCGCGCTCAAACACGTGAGCCGCGCGCGCAGTGCGCGATTTGAAAGTACCCGGGACGCGAGCAGATTTTTTAATATAATGTTACTAAAAAAACACATTTTTTTTTTAATTTAGCAGATAGAGACGTTAAACCGTAGACTTTGATTCTGTTTGTTCGAACTTCAGTTCTAAGGCAACTCTACTTTGAAAAAACTCTTTTTTAATTATGGTCTAATCGACAGGCTTAACAAAAATTTCTAAGATTACAAAATTTATTTTTTAAATATTGAAAATGCTCTAAGTTTTTTAATTTCGTCTGGAAATATCTGGTTAAAGAACTTAATTTTCATTTTTGGACCCTTTAAAACTGTATCAAAGGCTGACTTGATTAGACAAATCCTTCAAAAGTAAGAGTAACTGCAACATTCAGGTAATCTACATACATACAGACACTCTCGTGAATGAGAATGTAAAAACCCTAGGACTCCAACTCGAGGAAACTGGTTCATATTTTGAATTTTTCTGAAATTTGGTTGTCATTTAGGTTAAAAAAATCGTGAATTTTTAATTTTTATTTCAAAATCGCTGTTAGCAATTCGAAAACACTTGCGAGTATCGGGTTTAAAAAAATTCTTGTTAGTTTCAAGAGTTTCGAGAACTTGAAACTTTCGAGTACTCGAAAGTTTTGTGTTCTCGAAAGTTTTGAGTTCTCGAAGTCATTGGTGTTCTCAAAGACATTCGAGTACTCGTAAAGTTTCGAGCTTTTTAAAATCTCGATCTCGACTTGACTCGAACAGGATCGAGCTCAGCTCGACTCGACTCAGAAGCTAACAAGCTCGACTCGATTCGTTCGAACTTCGAGTATAGAGTTTTTTGCACATCCCTACAGGATACAATCTTCAGCAAACCTACTTATGAACAAATTTAATTCTAAAAAAGATTGAACGCAAATATCATTCTAGCAAATCTAGTGATGTTTAGTATTAATATCACCAAAGGTTAGTCAAAACCTACATGACATTCAAACAACCAAAGCCGGGATGTAAAAACTAAGGCGTGACCGTCTGCATCGAAATTGATGCCTGGGCGTTCGAAGAAATTTACTCTTGATTTTCTGTATTCAACAAAGTGATGCAGACGTTCATGACTTTCTCTATACATCCCGGCTTTAGTTTAAATATCGTCGGCCGTGCCTAACCTAACATTTGGAAGTTTCATTAGAAAGTTATAATTTTATTCTAAGTGACTAGCTATTCCGTGTAAATTTTAGTTAGTTTCATTATTTGGAAATATCCCTTTAAACCACCTTCTCTCCTTTACTATGCCACCTTCTGATAGTCGAGACATATTTTGTGTCGTATGTGGTAGATAAATTATACCCAAAAATAGAAGGTCTTCAATACATGCTGTAAAAATATGTACATTAATTGTTATGGTGGCACAAAAGGAAGTCTTGCGCATTCTTGGATTCCTCATCTCATTTGTTCGACTTGTGTAAGTGACATTAGCAGACATTGCAAAGACGAGGGAAAAAAACTTCGTATCTCTCTGCCTATGATTTAGCGTGAACCTTTAAGACATGAAATCATACTTTATACATAACATAAACCTGGCGTTGGCACCCCCGTTTCTGTAACGGGTAAGTTCTGAAAGAAGAGGTACCTTTACGTGGTTCAGAATGGGTTACGCTGAAACCACTTCAACTGAACTTAAAGCGTTTATTACGCTGTATTATGCGAGTTCAAATTTAATTGATTTATAAAGTACCTGATACTATAGCATTCTTGAATGGCGACAAGGTTTTAAATTTTTTAGTTGGTGAGCGATGAATTTTGTAGGTTTGACCCTGGACTGACCTTGATACTGACCTGATGGTGTCAAACGGACAGCGAATTTTGATTCAGTGAACTTAAAAATATAAGGTACATCTAGTCACTCTTATGTTGCAAACTTAGGCAGTTTGTGGTCCTGTGTAATTAAAAATTCAGAATAATTGAAATATTTCCTGGATTTCGATGATATTGTATGCACTTACTCATATAATTAAAATAATCTGTGAATTAATTAAGAACGACCACTATGGGCCTTCTATGGGTATACCCAATATAAGCCCAATCAAAAAATGAAACACTGATCGGCCTTCTCAATATAAGTTTTGAAAAGTAAAAATTCGGAATAATTAAAAAAGTTTAAGGATTTGGGTGGGATTGCAACCACTGTAAATTAATTTGTTAATATAATAAATTTCACTTTTTGTTATCTGAGCTGCCCAGCTGGGGCTCAATTGGCGCCCAATTATAAGCTGTCAATCACTTTTAATCCGAAAATTGAAAAGGGAGCGATTTTGTGCAACAGTTATTGTGAACAATCGAGAACTCTGTTTTTGAACTTTAGCAAGTCTTCGTCACTGATTAATAGATTTGATTATTGTTTTCTCCATATTTTCTTTATCAACTTTAGAAAATTTTCAAGAGTATATTGATTCCATTTACAGACAGTCGTTGGACAAGCTTCATCGCAAGCTTACGAGAATCCTGTCCCAGGAGCGGAGCTCGGGGAGACGATCACCCCAATCTGACCCGATGCAGAAAATCGGAAATGCACTCGTAAGAATAAGGGCTTGCCCGAAATCAGCTGATCCTACAGCCGGCAAACTAACAGCTGGGCAAGTGCAATTGCATTAAGAAAGATGCACTGAATCCGAGCGCCTGTGTGAACGTTCCCACAGGTCAGTATTTGCACCATGCTCAAAAAGTATTATTTGAGAAATCTCCGTTTCAAGCTCAATCGCGCGAAAACGTCGAGAACTCCACCAAGTCGAAGAACTAGATTGTCTCAAAGAAGAAGCGGAACGAAAGCGGCTTGAACGGAAGAAAGCAATCCTTAAATTGCATTCAGAACTTGCAGAGCTCGAAGAAGCTGATCTGGAGGTAGGTGAAAAGCTCTGTTTGAGAAAATCTGAAGATTTAGAAACAGAAAATGATGAAAGACTTACCCAGCTTCGGTGGATAGGTAAGAGAGTGCCACGTTTTTCAATACTTACAGGAAATCAACAGACGCATGCGAATTCTCAGCGAACGAGAATACCAATCGCCTTCAAAAGTGACTGAAAGGAGCAGCCTTGGAAACAGTGAGTATGTAATTAAATATTTATTGCGTAACATCACTAGTTTCTCAGAAATCAGGAAAAATCGTCTCCAATCAGTGCTACTATTTTCAGATTCAGTCTCAAATTTCGTAGCCACAGTCCAAGCGCTAGGGGAGCCTCAGTATTTGAAGAATCTGCTGTTTTTAGATCAACTGGTTGCAAAGCTGCCTCTCGCGCACAAGTTGCAATGGGCTGCTGCTTGTGAACAGGAAACAGACGTTTAAAATATCGCAGTGTTCGCACAGTGAATACGAACGAAAGCTAATTTAGTGAGCAAGGTGTACGACCTTAATGCAGATAAATTAGAGACAAAATTTAAAAAGCCGCAGTGAATGGTGTGGTTTTGGACAAGAATAATGAATAAGTTAAGTGTGTTTACTGTGACAAGGACCATCAAGTGTGTAGATGAACGTTGGAATTGGGCTACAAAAAAGAGGTTGTGATTTTCCTGTCTGAAACCTTTGCATTCTATCAGAGATTGCAGACGACGACGATACAACAAAGACCCTGAATTCACCACGATCTACAGAAAAATCGACACTGATGTTTGACAGCTTCTTCGAGGATTACCTTTGTCAGATATACTGCATGCTCAACCTGAAACTCTGATCGGAGAAGATTACGGTGAATTGCTCGTAGCTGGAAAATCAATTTTCGGTACTGAAAATTCTCTTATGGCCTCTCTCGTTGCTTTAGATTGGGCTGTGACGGGAAAATGCAAAGTAGAAAGATTCGAACCTGAGTACGTAATGTTCTATCAACGGATAGAGAAGGATAACATGAGCCTGAGAATGACGGATTTCTGGAGCACCGAGACAATCGGTGTGAATCTAACTGCTACCAAATTATGCCCCAAAGAAGATCAGCGTGCAGAAGAATTAATGAATAAAATAGCACGTCGAGATGGAAACAGGTGGGAAGAAGATTTGTTATGGAAGATCGATACGAAACGTTGCCACCTATTACACTAGAGAGAAAGCACAGAAAGATGCAAGAACATGGGATTTACCACACTTTGCAGTATTCAATACAAATAAACCTGGAAAAATGCGTCTGGTGTTCGATGTTGCTGTGAAGTCTCATGATATAAGTTTAAACGATTGGCTCCTGAAAGGCGCAGCTCTTCCTGGTTCTCTAATGGGAGTACTGTTTCGTTTCAGAGAGTGAGCAATTGCCATTAGAGAAGATATGGAGGAGATGTTACACCAGGTTCGTATTCAGAAGGAAAATCAATGCAGCCAAAGAATTCTGAGTCGAGATAAGAAAACGAATGAGATTTTCGTATTCGACATGTAAGTCATGAATTTCAGAGCAGTTTCATCAGCTTACGTAGCCCCCGAAATTCGAAATAAAAATGCAAAAGAATTTGAAAAGGTGTTTCCAGTTACTTATCGATCCATCACACAGAAACATTACATAGATGATTATTTAGACAGCATGGACACCACCACAGAAGTCATTCAACGAGCCAAGGAAGTTTCCTCCATACAGCAGAACGTGGTTTCGAAATTCGGAACTGGATGAAGAACTCGAAGGAAGTACGTGAATCTCTTTCCCAGGACGCGATTGCAACATGTGACAGTCAGCTCTCTTTCAGCAGTGGAGATTATCAACGAGTCCTGGGAGTGATCTGGGTACCTGACAGCGATATCTTCACGTTCAACACCGAGCCTGCAAAACTTGACAAGAGAGTTGTAACCTCAGAGAACTCACTTACCAAGGGAGGTTTGTTGGCAGGGATGTCAATCAGAGCCAAAATTCTGATGGAAGACATCTGGAGAGCTGGTTTCGACTGGGATCAACCACTCTCAGAAAAGTTGAGCGACAAGTGAAGAACCTAGTGGGCAGCAGATTGGCGAATTTCATCAGCTTCATGAGATTCATGAGCCTTATGAGCTTCATCAGCTTCATGTGTTCATGGGACCGGAATTTCTCGGGAGAGACATGTCTGAGGGGTCACAAGATTTTCTATCGGAATAACAGCAGGAAGAGATCCTGGATTTTAAAAAAGAATTCTGTAGCACCCTGTCACAGAAGGTAAATTTCAATGTTTTCGAAAAAACAGTAGCTGATCCGCATCAGGACTGGACCCAGTTCGACGCAAACAAAATAGAGAAACTGGCAACGTTCCCAGGACTGGAAAGACATTGCAGACATGATTCTGACAGTTCCTGAGGTACAGCAAGCGGAAGTGGAAATTCCCAAGATGAAACAGGCAGATAGTTTGAAAGAAAGATCGTGAAATATGGAGAGAGAAGAAAAATCGGGCTCCTTCTTCACGATTATACCAGCCTTCTTCGATGATCGGGTCAGACGGTCCCATATGCATGGATGGTCGAATCAGAGAAACCAGTGCTGTGAGCCGAGCAACGAGTAAACCCGTGATCCTAGAAGGAAAACACCCTGCGGTACGTCGAATGATATACCATTTTAATTTTCAAGCAGGTCACCACGGAAGAGAGAGAGAGGGGAGAGAGAGAGAGAGAGAGCTCGACGAATTGAAGCAGTTATATTGGTTCCTGAAGGCCCGAGCAGCAGTAAAGAGTACCTGGAATTCTTGTCAGGATTGAAAGAATCGAAACGGCTAACCCCGGATTCCAGTCATGGCATAGCTTCCGGTTGTACGAACCCATGGATCGCAGCACCCTTTTAGAAATGTAGGAGTGGATTATTTTGCTCATATCAAGTGACGATAGGTCGAAGAATTGAAAAATGCCATGGTATTTAATTCATCTGTTTAGCCTACAGAGCAGTACACCTAGAAATAGCTTCCTGGTTTTCGACAGACTTGACGATTATGGCACTACGTAGAATGATGAGCAGAAGGGGCGAACGACAATTGAGGGAGGCACTGGCAGAGCTTGAAGGAGAAGAAATTCAACGCAGAGCAGCTGAAGAGAGAAAAGAGTGGAAATTTTATTTCTCCAATGATTCTACATATGGGTGGTTACTGGGAAAGACTAGTGTGATCAGTGAAAATGTCACTCTCAGCAACTTTCAAAGAACAAGTTTCAAAGGAAGAGGTCTTGCAGACTTTATTCACTGATGCCCAATATTCGGTGAATTCTCGGCCACTTACTTACGTCTCTGCTGATATAAGTGACGTACAGAGCTTGACACCGATGCAAACGAGAACCAGTGGCTGAAAGGCCGAATAACAGCAGTCTACTCAGGAGATGACGGACGAGTGAGAATTGCGGATGGCACAAGACTACAACCTGAACGTATCGAAGATCTGCGACCAAATTATTCGTCCTGGGGGTAAACGGATGTAATGCGGACGCAACTGAATTACGATGGGGGGGGGGGATGTTGTGGGCGTAAAGAAATATTTTTTACTTAGTTGCCCGCAGTGAAGATATCTCCGATACTTAATCACTGTTTTTAACTAATTTAGCGGAAGGTTCCAAAGTCCAAATATATTGGAAAGGAAGGGGCGGGCAAGGGCCTGAATGACTGGGGAGAGGTTCGTGAGTTCAGTTCGCGTGACGACCCAGAAACTGATGGACAGCTGTCAATCACTTTCATTCAATTAAATATATAACACCTAGGTGGATATAGTCATAATAAACAGTGTTTTATATCATCAGGCAGTGTTTTTCATAGAATCAAAATTCAATTCAACACGACTCTTTACTCAATTATCTGTGATTACAATAAAAAAGAACAATTTTCGACCTATAATAAGTCATAATAAGTTATGACCCCTTAAATTAGGATATTTTTTCCTGTTTTCACGGGAAAAAAGTGGAGTTTAGTTTTTTCAAAATAAATCGTGTCAGGTTTAGTTTGCGTTAATGGTGCCAGAGGATGAAATAGGGTCTACAAAAATCTTCGTACATTTAAAAAGATCGTTTCCTGTGGATTTTTGTGAAATATGGCCGTAGTTCTATTTTACGGTACGCTCAGGTGCTAACTTTAAATTCTATCAAAATGTTGTTGTGGAATCCACAGGAAACGAGATATTTTCCAAAAAATCAAATTCTCCGTTTTTAGTCAAAAATGCAAAGAAAAGTTTAATTTTTCAAACCTTGAAATTTCCAAAATAATAGGCCTAAAAGATTTTTTGACATGTACGAAGATTTTTGTAGATTCTATTTTATCCTCGTGCATGATCAACGAAAACTAAACCTGACATGATTTATTCTGAAAAAAAAACAAAACTCCACTCTTTTGCCTGTAAAAACATGCAAAAATTGCCAAATTTGAGGGGTCATAACTCATGACTTATTATAGGTGGGACATTGTACTTTTTTGTAATGACAGAGAATTGAGTCTATTTTCACTTACCTGTGAAACAATTTCTCGTGCAGTAATTAGGTGCTAAGAGTGTTTTGTAAAACTTAGTGATTTTTAGCTGAAAATACAAAAAAGTGGGGATTTTTCACTATATCATAAACTCGAAACCTATAGTAGATAGGGGATTATTTTCTCAACAAAATTTTCTTATAATTTTGTCTTTTTTCTGTTAAACATTTTGCTCTAAAATGCAATGGGTATTATCCATCCACGCAGAAGTAGCTTTTGGACCTGTTAAAAAAAAGCCGGTCTGGCAATTAATCTGTTCTAGCATTTTTGATATGCCGAAGGGGACACCTTAACGAAACGTTCTCATTACAATTTTCTTTGCAATTGTATAAATATATATTTTGTTCTTTTAAAAATGTTTCGAATATGTATATAAAAAGTATACATTTTTAATTAATGATTAAATTTCAAATGGCAATAATTAAAAGGGATAGATACTTTGAAAAAATTATTAAAAAATCATC
>NC_046665.1:40778565-40781387 GCF_010883055.1 Belonocnema kinseyi
ATATATATATATATATATACACATAATATGTGAAGATTATTGTTGTTCAGAAATTATTTCAAATTACACAGATGTAACCAAGCCAAATTCAAAGATCTATATTTAAAAGCACTCATATATAATTAAAAAAAGGGTTAAACAACCACCGCATGGTCCTATTGTCAGCAACCGTTATCTAAAAATGGCACCGGCTCTCAGGAAAACCGCGGTAAATCACACTTATGACCACGTCTCACGATTGTGAGATGGGTAGTCGCAGGGCACGATTAAATCACAACGACAGACTGGTGAAATCCTCGTGTGTTTTGAGGACACGAAGCGATCCAAGGATGACAGCTTTCTGCATCCATCATCGGAAGTGTCTGGGCATATTTTTGGCACGCTGGTATGGCTTTAAGCTTACAAACGAGTAATAGCTTCTCACCTCCGAGACCACCGATTACAAGGAAAATGCTTTAACCAAATATTTTGGGTACAGCCATTGCAGCTTCTTTTTTAAGTCTCGATACCTCTCCCCCTTCTCCTTAGCAGTGATGTTGTATTCGGCTGGAGCCGAGAATTCAATAACGAATATATTTCGTTTCTCGAAGCCTTGGGGAACGATGTCAGGCCTCAAGTGTGCTAGGGAGATGGCTGTCCGAAAATTTTAGTTCCAGAAATAAAGCATTCTTAGGGCCTTATTATGTCTGCAGAGATACGTAGTGCCCACGTGGGTAGGATCCACAGATAGTACGTGTTCTAGGTACTCAGCGTGTGAATTACACGCTCTACACCTATCGCTGGGAGCTTCTTGACTCAAAATGGGGTCGTAGTGGGAATTACACCATCCTAGCATGCGAAAATGAAACCTTCTGTACCGAAATTAAGTCCTGATGATCTGAGAAAAGAAGAACGTTGCTCTTTTGATAAGGACTGTTTTTCTACATTTCTGTAAAAGTTTCCGTGCATTTTCTTCTCAAGTAGCTCTTGGCGGAATTGTTTAACCTCTTCTATTTAGGACAGCTGTAAAGATCTGATACAGTGTGTTCAAGTAAGTTATTGGCCTGTAATTCTCTGGGTTGGACAAGTTGCCTTTTTTCGGAAGGAGTATAGTGCGTCCTAACACCAGCCACTGAGGAATGGACATTTCCAACTTTAAATATGAGGTGAGTATGCGGATCAGATGTTGGTGTGTAGAAGTAAACTTCTTCCACCAGAAGTTTTTGATACCATCTGGTTCTGCAACGAAAAAGTGCTTCGAACCCCTCAATGTTTTTTTCACTTCTTCAGAAGTGATTGATGGACATTACTCCTCAGACGTTTTTTCTTCAGTTCCAGTATTTTTGGGGAACACTGAAGAGGCGCGATGAGTCAGCAAGAAATTGTTGATTCTCCCTAATCAATCTGCCCTCCTCCTTGCGTCAGATAACACCCGTATTTTGTCAACAAAATGCTGCTTTATTTTTAGCAGCTTCGACTTCTTCAGTGTGTGAATGAAGATCCTCAGCTCTTAGGCGAACTTTGCATTCTGTCTTGTTCATGCAATCTTCTTGTTCAGTTAATGCATGCTTTTTTTGGTCTTTTCATCTATCGTCGGTTTTAGCCTTCGATTTAAATCAACCGAAGCTCTCGCAGCACCATAAGCTGAACAATTGATGTTCCAGAGGTCCGACTCTTCCGAGATATACTCGCGAAGGGAGGCGTCCATTTAAGCAAGATTTTGGTGGTTAGCAGGAACCTATATGTTAATGTTCCTCCTTGTACTGAAATCACTATCACTGATGCAAAACGTGCTGAAGCTCTAGGTGTTTCTGGCACCAAATATATATATGTGTGTGTGTGTGTGTGTGTGTGACGTGCGCCGAAGAAAGGGGGCTTACTCTAAAAAAATCGAAATCAAGGTTTTTACACATTTCGATAGTTTTTGAGCTGCTCTTTTTAATTAAACCATCGTAAAAAATATCCGAGCATTATTATTGCTAATAATTGAGTTGTTGGGTATCCGAGTAATAGGACTTTGGCTGGAGAGCTCGATTTCTGTGAAAAATCTTCCACCACTCACTCTACCATCTACGCGACCTATCCATGATCCAAAAAACCGTGGTCCCGCCGATTCGATGCTTAAATACGTTCGACTTGGAGTGACTTGGAGTGAACCGACGCCCCCCACCATACTCACTGCATTAAAGCGAATGGAAGGGGAAGCCCACTGCCGCACTCGATCCAAGATGTCAGAAAGGTCGAGTGCCCTAGGGTGCCGAATCTGATTGGTTGACTTTTTTTTACTTGCGTCTGGCAGGACCATGCTTTGTTGGATCATGCGTCCTATCAGCGGGGTGACACGATTTTCGCTTTTGCATTGGAGGCGCGTGTCAGTTTTGTGAAGAGCGGCGAGTCGTGAAACATTGGCGCCACCGCTGCTATTCCCGGTCTGCCCGTTGTCTGCTATTATTTTGCATGTAAACAACTCGTGACATATTATAGATTCATCGCTTATTTGCCGTATTTTGTTCAATTACGCATAAATGTTTTATAAAAATGGTTGCGCATCGATGTATAGTTCCGAACTGTCGATCAGGGTACGACTCAACCCTCTTAAAGGGAGTGAAAAAAGTGTTTTTCTCTGTACCAAAAAGTGAGGTTGAGGTTGAACGTTGGCAGAAAGCAATTAAACGTGACAAAAAGGATTTTGTTGTAAAACCTGACCATGTAGTGTGTGAAGATCACTTTTTAAAAGATCTAATTATTTGGAAAAAGGAAGTTTTAGCTCCTGATGGATCAGTTATGGCAGTAAGTATTAAGATTTGTTTACACCGATGTCCTTTAACCTAAAATAATTGCAT
>NC_046665.1:40781487-40791427 GCF_010883055.1 Belonocnema kinseyi
CTGGATCAATCTGAAAAATCTCTATCCCTTCCACACACTACTCCTTTCCCCTGCCGAGTGAGTCACGCCTACCTCGAAAGGGAAATGGCTTAATGGTGTAATGATAGTTTCATTTGTGTTTATTCATTATAATAAAGTGTACAATTGTGACAAAGTGAATTAAACTATAAACTAGCTTCAAAAAAATCTATTTCAAGTAAAATCTAGAAAATTATAATTAAGAATTCGATACAAAATACGTGATAAAATTGTTAATTTTAGGAATCGGATAACTTTTTATTTAAGATTTCCATACAACGCACTTAGTGTCACGTAATTACATAATTTAAATTGTAAATAGGTTAACATTTCTAATAGGAACTCTTTTTATTATTTAGAATATTTTTATGAAAAACAAATGAAAAATCTCAATCGTTAAAATATATGATGAACCGTAGCCATCGTCGTCTACTGGGTTGAAGCCTTCTATTCGAATAGCCGACTGGCCGCTTGTTGGCTGCCTTCATCCGTCCACTAAACGAATTTGAGCAGGTGCATGTATACAGTCGGTTTTTCAGCATCGATTAGCCGACTGACCAGTTAGTCAGCTAATCGACTGGGTCGTCTATTGGCTACGTGGTAGAAAAATCATGGCCTACGATCATGGGTTTACTACTCGTCCTGCGAACATTGACCTCCCCGGGGTAAAGAGCAACTTTTGTCAATTCATTTTTTTCATTGCTTTTTTCGTTTGTGCAAACACTAAATTGTTTAATTTCTAATGCTTTTAACAAATAAAGCAAAAACCACGGATTCTATAAAAAAAAAGAAATTTGTAGCTCTGCGTCGTTTGTCCAAAACATTAATTTATTTTTATTTTTAATGCTGTTTGTTACAAATTTAAATAAAAACTACGCGTCCTATCAAATACTGATTATTAGCAGATTTGTAGATCTTTGTTGAATGCACAATTTTTTCGTATCTTGTACAGTTTGACCCCAAAATGGAATTTTTTATTTTTCATTATTTTATTGCGCGATCAAAATTTGAATTTTCGATTTTTTTTTTAATTCAAAAAATTGTTATGATGACGTTGTATGGTGTTCAAAAGGCAACCTTTTTCTTTATCTTGACTTTTTTGTAGTATCCGCAGTTTGGCTTAAAATGTTCATTTTCTTTTCTTTTTTATTTTGAAAATGCTATATCGCTGGTAACTTTTTTTCCTTAAAAAATCTTTGGATACATTATTCGTCGTCTTAAGCGTTATTAATGCCCGTATAAGAATGCCTAAAACCTAAAATAAATGCTCTTAACAATTTTGAAAATGCTGTAACTTTTTCAATTTTTATTCAACATAGATGGCTAACTAATTCGAGCTTCAATTTAAGGCACTAAAAAAACAGTGTACCAAATTCCAATCCAATCTGTCAATTTTTTCGAAAGTTATCGTGCTAACAATCTAAAAATCTATACACACACACGCGTGCGCACTGACACCCGTTAATATAGACACATTCGTAAAAAGCTATTTTTCGGATTTAGGGGGTCACAAAACCTATACATTGGGACGAAAACGGGGGGGGGGGTCAAATTTTTCACAAATCCTTCTCCAAAACCTTTTCTTATGAGAATGTAAAAAGTTTTAGAAGTTTGGGAAATCATGAATAAAAACAAATAAATAAATGTTGGAAAAACTGTTTAAATGTATGAGTTCACAGCTTAATCAAAAGCTTGCGTCATATCTATAGATTTAAAACTGTGCTTTTTTTAAAGTAAATGTCCATTAAGCATAAGTTATTTCCTGTAGAACGTCAAGTAAAAAGCTATAAATTTTTTTTTGGACATTTTTTTTGGTAGGGCAGTTTCCTTAGGCATACATTTCATTAATTTTTAATTAAAAAAAAAATTAAATTTGTGAGCGCAATTATTTTTTGACATGACTTAAAGTAGTCCGGCTACTGGGAAAGCCATTCAATGCTACTATATGTCCATTATTTTTTTCTGGAATTGGAATTAAATAGAAAATTTGACAAGGATATCAGTATATGAATTAGGAATAAAATTTGTATGCTGATTAATATAAATAAAATGTTTTTTAAATAATAATAAAATGTAAATTCAAATGCTGATTTGACTCGCAAATATAAATGAGCAGTAATTCAAATTTTACATTATATTTTCTGTCTCCACAAAAGTTTTGATAGCAAGATTTAACGTCTTTTAAATCCAAAATTAACCATTTTTGAGCCCGCGAAAGGCCTCTCCATAAGATCCCATGTTTTTTGACACGACTTTAGATAGTGATAATTCAAATTTTAACCTGGAAAGGGCTCCTAAAAATGCATTATGTGAAAGAGGACATATTTCTCCGCATAAAAAAATCATTTGAATGATTTTTCATCAGATGGATCTAACGGACGGACTACTTTATATGAAAAATAGAAAAAAAGCAGCTTTGAATTTAAAAAGGTAGCAAAAAAGTTTTCTTCATAAAAAAAGTATCAAAAAAGTAAAAAGGTGTGGAAGTTCGAAGCCTGCAAAAACAATTTCTTTTAATATTTTAGATTCGAGAATTTTTGCTAGTGTCAAGAAGTTCACATTCTATGATATTTTATGATTCGGCAATTTTCTGTTGGGAGTTTACAATTTCTAGTTCGGAAATGTTCCAGTATCAGGAGTTTTCTAATGAAAAAAATTTTCTGTTTCGGCATTTTTTCTCAGGAATTTTAATGTTCAGGATTTTCCAATCTTCCTGAAAATTTAAGGTCAAAAACTTCATGAGTCAGTTTATTCACTCATCTGGAATTTATTAAGAAGAACAAATGAATCGAATGTAAATAAAATTTAAAAGTTATAAAATAAGAACTAAATGAATTAAATAGATTATTTCGTGGATGCAAACAATTTTGCACATGCCTGGCAACGGATTTAAGTATTCTCAAATCAGGCTGAAAGAAGTTTGACCACTTTGTGATTCATATATTCCGGTGAACGGTCATAAAATATATCGCAGGGAAATAAATTGGTACTTTTATGAGCTTATGTTTCTTTTATCCTCAATTTTCATGTAGAGTCCATCTGAGGAGTTACGTGACAATCTGCTCGTCCTTCTACGAAGGACCATTATTATTTGTAATGGTGAACTCGGGTGAACTTTATTTCTCGTGACCGAAATTATATTGAATCTAAAATTCTTCGGATTTCCAGCTACATCTATTTTTAATAAGTTATTGAGAATAATCGGTCATTTTTAGAACTTTGTAAAATCTTCTTTTTAAACAATCGAAATAACTTTGTAACAAATTTACTTTGTATTCCACCAATAGGAGTGCAGAATAAATAATATTGCAACCAACGAATATTTGTTAATTTTATAAACAAGTGTAAAATTTGGGCATTTAAGGCAACAGATAAGTCGTCTTTTTAACAAAATCATTAGAAATTTTCCTCGCAGTGATGAAAAATTAGATAACTTTATTCTCAATAAAAATTCATTAATGTTATAAACAAGTTGTATAAACAAATGTAACATTTAACCACTTGCTTGCAGAAATACATTCTACTTTTACTTAACGATTTCTAATTGGCCTAAAATTGACAAGCTGTCAAAAAAATCGACTTTTGCAACATATTTGTTCATTTTTCAAATAATTTGTATGAAAAAATGTATGAACAAAATGGTTGACTGTGTTGCGCCGTAAAAAAATCAATCTTTCGCAAAACATGTGTTATCGTTTTAAACAGATAATTATATTAACATATAATGTTCGGTTATGATATTTTTTCATCAAATTTATTTAAAACATTAAAAAATATGTTGCAAAGGTCAAGTTTGGTAAATAAATGGCCATGTAGTACATTTTTTATATAATATTGTTTAGAAAATAAACAAATAAGTAGGAAGGATAAGGACTTCTGATAGTACATCTCAATTAAATCAAGTTAAAGTCGCCTCAGTAGAAGCAGAATGTATTTTTACGAATAAATGTCCAAATAGTGCATATTTTGTGAAATTTGTTTGTAACAATAAAACATATATTGGAAAAACTCAATCTTCTGGTGGAGCCTCATTAAATCAATTTAAAGTCGTTTTAGTCACAGGAGAGGAATTAAAATTAAATTTGTTGTACAAAATTTGTCCGCTGTACCGGCACATTTTCGTCCCACGCGGCTCGCTTAGTTGGCAAATTTGAGCATTTTTTTCATTTTTTCATTTTTTTTTGTATAAAACAAATGAATATGATATATAAAACTTCACATTATGTATAAACTATATATAATATTTCCGCCTGGGTTTATAACAAATTTGTAGATATTTAAAGTGAAGCAGCTTCGGTCTTTTATTTTTTTCGTCTCTGTGTTATTTTTCCAAAAATTTAAATTAATTCTTAATCTAATTGTTTGCAGCTAAAGAAAATTTCCTTGTCCTATCTAAAATTGATTAATATCAAATTTGTAGATTCTTTTTGGGTAAACAACTTTTGTCTATTATTGTTTTTGCACCTTGTGTCGTTTTTCTAAAATTTCATTTTTTAATTTTAATGTTGTTTTTTACCTATGAAAAAACTACGTTCTCGTCTTGACTTTTTTCATATCGTGCGTTGTTTAGCTTAAAATGTTCATTTAATATTTTTTTCATTTGTAAATCCTATACATTTTTTTATTTTTCTTCCATGAAAAAATTCACTAAAATACAATTTTCAAAATTTCAAAAATATCCCAAATAGCCGGCTAGTGATCTTGACCTTCAATTTCGGATATTCAAAGAGTATAACAAAGGCCAAGCTAATAGATTATTTTTCTTAAAAGTCATCGTGCTCACAGAGAGCCAGACATACCTATACACATTCATACATGCATACATACATACAGCATACACATTTTTAAAAACCTGTCTTTCGGGTTCAGAGGGTCTCAAAACGTGAAAATTTGAAAGAAAGGGGGGGGGGGGTCAAATTTCACACAAATCTAATACCTTCTCTGATGACAATGTAAAATAAAACAACAATTTTTTGATTTGCACAAACATACTAACTTTGAAATTTGTTTGTAAAAATTCATATGAATTAACTTATTTCGATTTTTCTTGAGTTTATTTCGATCGTTAAAGGAAATATAAAAAATAACTTTGTAAGAGTTGCCATTTTTCAGTGTATTTGTGAACACAAGTGAAGTATAAAAATGTTTAAATCCTTTCTCATAATTCTCTTTGGAATTTAGTTAAGAGTATTTAAAAAAAAGATAAAAAATCGTTTAAGCATTGTCGGTTCTAGGCTGTTTTAAAACAAATTCCTACGTTTTTCCCCACTGTGTGGGTACCAGCAATAAAGTTTTCTACCGGTATAATAATCACTTTAAAAAATTATTTAGAAGTTATTTAAAAAATAAACGTCGAAAAACTTTTTGCGGGTACCGGAATAATCGTCTCCCAGATTTTATGTTTAAGAATTAGAATATAATTTATCCAATAAATCTAATAGATAGAATTAAGGTCAAAATTAGCGAAAGAATTTCTTTTCTTTCCTAGGCTAGGATCTGATTTTACCTCCATGAGAATGCAAGGTGAGACTAGACTAATGAATCATCCAATACAAATTGAATTAATTCAAGGACAAAAGTTTCGGTTTATTCACGTGCAGTTGGGGATACATAAATTAAATATTCTTGGTGAGAATTAGAAAATGAAAAATAATCAATCGCGTTTCGGAAGCATCTCGAGTATCTAATGCGGGTTGAAATAAATAAAAATAATACATTTATTTTATGGAGAAAAGTATTCTGTTTGTCTTGCTACAGAAACATCCTTGATAAAAATTGTAGTGTTATTATGATCTGGTTATTATTACGCTTCATTCCATTATCACAGGCAATCTACTTATAATCAAAAATTAAAAAAACAACTTTTCAACAAATAATTTGTTTCATTAATAAATAAATATTTTCGTGTACTTATTCCGAAAAGGCCTAAATAGATTCTTTTTTGTATTCTAATTAAATGCCGTAAAAAGAATTCTATTTTAAAAGCTTTTTTCTCATAAAGAGAAGTCACAACTTTAAGACTATGAGAAAAATATTTACCATTTCCATACATGCTAGTGAAAATATATATATTTTATCGATTTTTTAGAAAAAATGTTATCATGGGAATGAATTCCCAAACATAAAAGACGCATTTTTTGCAGATCTAAGATTTTTACTTCAAATGCTAAGTAAGACCACAAAAAAGAACTATACCCAAAAAATGTTAAAATCATTTTGGAATCGTTGGTAAATTTGATCGAAAGTATTAAAATTACGAAGTAGGGCTTTTGGAAAATTACAAGTTTTTCAAAAATGGCTTACTGGCTACAATTTTCGTTAATGAATCTTTTCGAAGTTAAAGAATTACAAGAACTTTAAATTATGGGTTTTCTATTTGTTATTTAGTAATGTAAAATGTGTAATTTATTGAAGTCTAATAAAATATTCAAATTTCCATACAATTATGTCGACTTTAGATACAGAAATAAAGATTCCGGTTTATAACCTTGACACTATCGAGGCCGCATTTAATAGCGTTCTTCAACTTAGATTTTGAGACCGAAATTGAATTCGAATCTAAAAAAGCGGGCCAGATCCACAATTTAAAACATTGTTTCCATAATTAATTTTCTCTTGCATTTGATAGCTGAGTCCTTCTAATCCAATAGTGTCTTGTGCTTAAAATTTAAAAAATATGTATATATCGGTTATTTATCTCGGTTCCGTTTTCGAATTCGCAAATTCAGCAATTTCTTCAATTGGCATAAAAGTTATGGCTATTTTTTGTAATTGCCATTTCTATGAGTGAATAACAATAACAAATTTAATAAATTTTTTTGTACAAGTTACAATTTTTTGAAGATTTGCGAAGAACAGGTTTTTTTATTTGTCTGCATCTAGTCGTTCCGAAAAAATTGAAGGAGTTGTAGAAGGTAACGGACTAGTCGTGAAATCTCGGAAAGAAGAAATACTTTGTTTTTATCGATTTAATTGCAAATTTAACAAAAAAATAGTATACTTACACATAGAACAATGTAAACTTTTTTCAGTCTACATTGCGGAAACTTTGCATTATTTGGTTCGTAAAACACTTGAAATATTACGAAAAAATATCGTTTACTAACAATTTTCAAAAATGGGAAGATTTCTACTTTTAGACCATTTTCACGATTTGAAAACTACAAAAATGTTGTCTTCTTCATAAATAAAATCTCGACGTTTTCGAACTCAATGATTGATAAAGAATGGATTTTGCTTCAGTAAGACTTTCTTAGTCATTGTCGTTTTCATTGTCGTCTGTGAGTACGATAACTTAAGAAGGAATTATCTGATTGGATTACGCTTTGGCACACTTTTGTTAGGCCTAAAATGAAAGAACAAGTTCCTCAACAACCCATTTTTTAGCAAGAATTCTAGAATTATCCATCAAAAACGCTTTTTAAGAAATAAAAAATTTAATTTTCTAGCATAACTGTAAGAGATACGAAAAAAATGTTAAGAAGAGAAATTATTCGTTTAAAAAATATATACAAATTTGTTCAGAATAAGATTGGAGAAATTTGATTTAATAAAAAAAGGACACAAGATGCATTAAAATGATGAGCGACAACATTTTTCATCTAAAATTGAATTCCCGGACAGGGGAAAACAAATTTTAGAACTATAATAGAGTTCAATATAATATGGAACATTTTTTGTCCAGTCTGAAAGGTCTGGTCAGGTCCAAGTTTGGCACTGACCAGACATTCAAGAATAAAACAAGTTCAAGTTCGATTATCAAATTTTTCTGATATATTTCGAAAAAGTTTCAGGATGTCTAAAATGATAAAAAATAAGAAATTCCCACTTTTAAAACAAGTATTTTTTGCTTATCACCTTAATAGTCAAGTTTGGTCAAGGTTTGATGTTGATCAACTAAATACACTTATAGTGAACAATTATTTTTTTCCAAGTCATTAAAAAATAAAAGGAGTCCAGCCCGCTGCTACTGACCTCCAGTTAGTGGCTGAGCAGCCAATAACTAACGGCTGACCATACTATCTGGCCTGGGATTAGCTAAAAAAACGTTACACGGAATGTGTTCGTTTAAACCGAATGAGCTTTGACAAAAGATCATTCATAATCACCAAATTACAGTATTCAATAATTTTACCTTTAATTGTAAAATGTATGTGCAAAAATGTGGGGGGAGTACCAAGCCTAAGCGCGTAGCGCGAGATCCGACTGATGCTCTGAATTGCGAGCGAACTGATATTTGACGCAGATACGCTTGGACATTTTTATTGTTATATCTTGGGAACCCCTGACTATTTTTAAAGTTGTATAGGCTTAAATTAAAGCTGAAATTCCAAAGATTACGTCCTGTCAATTTCAGTTTATTCCCTTAAGTATCCTAAGCCACAGCGCGAGTAGAAGTTAAGAAACAAACTCTGAGACATTTTAGGCAATCACCGCTCTCGCGGTCGACCGCAGTAATCTATGACTGAAAGACATTTAAGGCTTGCAAATTTTTAGTCATATTTCGAAAATCTATTTTTAATTTTTAAGTAGTAATGTTTATTAGTAATTTTGCTGACTGCACCGGCAATTCATTTCCGACGGTATTGTACATACAATTTATTAAAATTGTATGCATAATCTATAATAATCAATCAAAGGTAATACATCTCACACTTTTTTTAAATATTGCATTTGATGAATCAATTATATAAGATCCCATACGTTTTTCTCGCATTTGCAGAAAATGAGTTCATGAGATTAGTTGTTGATAACAATTAGCATGCAAATTGTATGTAATAATATTTACAAGTCTGAATTTACGAGAAAATAAATATAATATTAAATAGAATTTAGTCATGCCAAAATTTCAAGTTAGTGTATCAGATCGGGCACTCTAACCTCAAATTTCGGTCAGTTGATTGAATTTCGTGACACTTGAAAAATATTAATATTCAGACCTTTATAAATTACTTTTACGTTTAGAATATTGTTTCCAAAAGTTGTCTGCACTCTTATGTCTATGACACTATGACATTCCTATTAACTATGCTAACTTTTCTGACATTTCCATCTATCTTTCCGTCACCGCAACGTCATGCTAGAAAACTCACTATTCCGCGAAATATTTGAGTCGTTTTTTGATTCTATATATTGATTTTTAGTTGGCAAATTATACTATTTAAGGGAAATATTAGAATTTTAGGAATTACTGAACCGCGAGTTACTAAACTGAGAGTCGGGTTTACTATTATTGGTATTACTTATTGATTTCAAATAGATACGTGCTTTTCGGCACATGCCCAGATGATAAGTTGCCCTCATCCATACAAGGCCGGGGCAGCCAATGGACGTCGCTTGACAAAAATAAATTTAAAGTCGTGGTAGAGGTGGGGATCCCTTCAGCCTTAAAATTATCGAGTTTATTATTCGAGTCTATTAATTACAAGGATACTTTCCCTCGATTGGTATTATAGAAAGAGAAAATATATGCATATGACTTTTATTTCTCCATAAGCTTAAGTAAATGTTGATGCTAAACAATGTCTGAAACAGAACAACGTTTTCGAATAATTCAATATCACGACTTCTCATCTAGATGCTCTGCGACTCTTCAGATTTAATTAAAATAAGAAGCATGACTCGGATGACGTTCATTCAAGAAGGTCATCTTCTGTGGAACACAGAAAAACGAGAATCCTCAAATGCATGTCGATTCGGTATTATTTTGAGTTGTAACAAAAACAAGACACCGAAGAATGAGAATGCAGCTATGTTCGTGTTTCAGTTTCACAACTGTTCTCATTTTGAGAAAAAAATCTTATATCTAGATGATAACAAATGTCTGAGTCGAATGTGTAACAATTGCCACTTTACATTTCTCACGTGTCACATATGACACTTATAGTTCGGTTTATCTAATTGGTTTCTTAATATTTCATTT
>NC_046665.1:40791527-40796616 GCF_010883055.1 Belonocnema kinseyi
TGCTTTCTTTTACTAGTATTTTTGCTTTTCTATTCTTATCCCTGTGATAATTTTCTAGTCTAATGCCCTCGTCATTAGTAAGATCAATAATATTGAACTTTGTCAAACAGGCTTGTTTCTTCTCGTTAACTGCCACGGGGAATTAATCATCTCACCAAGCATCTCCACTCGCCAGTCATTATTACTACAATCGAAGTAGAAGACATTTCAAATGCGCTCTTGAAGATAATACCCCGCTGTCGTTTTGCCCATCCAGTGGGCAAAACGACATTGTGATCCTGAGGACATCATAAAGACATCCTTAAGACATCCATGTCAGTCCAATCATGTCCAAAAGGCGTATTTAAGACATTATACATATTTGGGGCATCCGTTGGACTGACACGGACATGGTAGGGCTGTCTTTACGACGTCGTCAGGCTGAAAATGTCTTTTTCCCCTGGGCATACTTCACTTGGCATATGCCTTCCAAACTTTCATTGTCTAATTCTGCAAGTTTAACAGTTTTCTACGATTAATTGAATATTTGCTCAGCTTATTACAATCTTCTATTTGTATTTCTTGTTTCTGTAAATTCTCTATTTTGACTCGTGTCTACTTCTTCTTAGTTCACCTTCTCATTCATCCTTGACCTAGGTTCATTTTTAAAACTGTGAGGTAATGATCAATTCCACACTTAAACTTTCTCCTCTGTACCGAGAATACATGTGGAACATGTTATGCCTAAACAAAGTATCTGTAATAAACAAGCCCTTCCCAAGCATACGTTAATAAGATTCTCCACGTTACCTTTAAGGGGATCACCCCGTGTGTCCGGTCAAAAAAATCGATTTTTTTTTGTTCCCTAAATTTATTCCTATACCTGTGTAGAATATGCTGGTGAAGTGATATTCCAATATTCGAAGTCATTGGAAAGTTACAGCTGTTAGAACGACTAGGTTTACTTCATTGTTTAAAGCATTCTTGAACTTTCAAACGGGTTTTTCTCGAAACCACGTTTTTCGAATTGGCCGGCATGATATCTCAAAAATGGTTTGACCGATTGCTTTGAAATTTGTAGGGTAAATTCAGCACACGTGTAAGCATCGCCTAAACTAGGATAATTAAAAACCATGAAATTTGAAGAAAAAAAGTTCAAAATCGTGTTAATTACTCAATTTTTAATATTTTAAAAATATCCTAGTTCAAGCGATGGCCACAGGTTTACAGATTAAAATACCGTTTGGTTTTTTTAATTTCAAATAAGCTCGCCCGGAATCATGCTGGTCCTGGACACACTTTTTTTGACATGGGTGTCATCGGAGTGGCGCCATACGCATTATAATAAAGATTTTGGGTACAAACTTGGACAATTTACTGTTAAAATGTGAATAAATATATAGTGAAAAGTTCAAAGTTGTATATTAAACTTAATATTATTAAACGAGCCCCAGGATATGTCTTTTACATAATTATTTTCACAATAAACTGGAGCCTATGGTGCTATAATAAATAGCCATCTGATTTAAACTTTCATTCTAACCCACAACAATCTGAGAGATAAACATTTATCGTTTTTGACGTACGGATTCTTGTTCTCATTCATGATCAAACCGACTCCTTGGCTACCATGTGATTCATTATCTACTTCTGACTACTCTATGTCTCTCGTCTCAGATCCATCTTTCTTTTTTTCTGGTACACAAAAAAATTTCAAGCTTCCTTACGCGAATTGAATCCCGTAATTGATTTTCCTTTAGATCATTACAACCTTTAGCATTTCAAACACCCATTCTCCATCCATTACCTGAAACTCTTCCGAGGGCATGCTTTCGTCAACCAAAGTGTCAATCCAATCCGAGGCTACGTTATTGTTTGTATTATTCATTAGTTACAGTATACACCCAACTACCCACTCGATGCGAGAAATGTATGCAACAATTATAAAATCATGTCCAAAATAAGTAGCTAAATCGTTATAAGGTAGCGTGTCCATTTAACGCCAGTCCCACCAGACTTTGGTCAATCAAAGAGTGAAACCTTGAAAATGAGCCAACTTTCTCTAATTTGTAATCAATATCTAACGTTAGCCTTATTCAGAAAAATGAGGTGGCAACCATTTTGGATTTTTCAAAAATTACGAATTTCGCATATGATCTGACCATTTTGTTAGTGTGTCCTAGGTGGTCGTTAGATGTCGAGAATATTTTAAAAAGTTATCATATTTTTAAGGTTTACCTCATTTATTTCTATTATTATAACATGCCAAATTGTAAATCGATGTCGACATCGAACATATGGAGCACAACATTTTTGAACTAAATTTTTATCCTATTTAGTATGCAACAGTCTAGTTTATATTCTTGTGCCCAGTTGGAAAAGTTATTTAGCATTTTTCGGACTTTCATAAATGATTCTATACAGTTTAAATTTCAGTATTTAAGTTATTTTAGTTATTATAATCAATTAGATTAAACTTTCCAGTTTTGACGTGTAGCAATGTTTGGAATTGTTAAAATAGAAAATAAGCAAAAATTCGAAAGTGTCTAATAAGTTACCCTGATATCCCGGAACGTTCCAGGAACGTGTTTGGAATGTTTCGCGCATACCTTGAGGACATTCCACTGAAACGTTCCAGCCATTTGCTAAAAACGTCCCACTGGCACCTGAAGGGTCTTACCACATATACTACACCATAAGAGGATATCCATTATATAAAATGACATTGATTTTTACCTATCTCTTATGGTTTACGCTGTATTTATTGTTAATAATACCGGGATACACACAAAAAAGTGGTGGTTCCAGAGACAAGACCTATAATTTCCTATGTATTTTGACGTTGTAAATCGAAATCCGGGGTCAGAATTAAGTTTCACGTCGATTTTGTTTAATTTTCATAAAACTACCCTTGAAAATTAAAAAATCGCATGAAATACGTAAAAAACTCAGTGTCTAGGCAATTAGAGCAGGAAAAGAGACTGAATTGGTTCACAATACCTTATAGGTACGTATATTAACGTGCTGAATCCGAATCTGAAGACAGAAATTAGTTTAATCGGATATAAATTTTTGAAATGGCCAGAGAATTCCCTTGAAAATAGAAAATTCGCTCTCTAAATTTAAAGTAGTGAAAATTTCACTAATTGAATTAGTGATTGAATGATTCACTGCTGAAATAGTGATTTTTTGGTTTTTCACGCTCTATTTAGTGGTTTGATTCACTATTTAATTAGTGAAGTCGAGATCGAAGCCGTGATCACAGCTAATGGTGGACTCGCGCCAACTCGCGCTCACGTCTCGTTTGCATTGTTTTCATCGTTTACATTTGGCAGCTTGCATCATTTTTCTTTCTAGGTGCGTAAAAAAATTTAAAATACAGGTTAGTAATATTTTTCAGTTTATTATGCTTTCGTGTAGTTTCCCAGTGAATAGTATCCTCATTATGTTGCGATATAGAATTATGTTGCTATAGAAATAAATGGAAAGGTGAATTGATATTTTTCTTTAGTAAGTACAGTATCAACATAAATTAATTTAAATTTAAATATATATTATAGTTTACTTCTAGAACTTGTCTTGAAATATGGTTTACTGTTGGGGTTATTGGTTGACTACAGCAAATATTTTATTTAAATATGGATGACAATTTTAAGTTTCGTGGTGTATTGTTATTGATGATTTTAAATGAATTAATTATTAGGTATTGGTTACCCTAAGGTATATTCGTCATCCACGCCGAAATGTCCAATAAGTTTTAGGAGTACGACAGCCTAACTGCGGAAGAGTTAGCCAGAGCTCTAAAAGAGGATCAGGATGTCATGATTGATTTTGACTACTTATTTAGTGATTTTCCACTATTTAATAGTACATACTTGACCTCTCAAAACCACTATTTGCTTAGTGAAATTTCACTAATTGATTTAGTAAAATATTTTCACTAATTGAATTAGTAGTTTTTCACTAATTCGTAGTGACCTACTTCTCGCTAATTCAATTAGTGAAATTTCACTATCAAATAGTGAAATTCCACTAATTCAGATTTAGAGAACGTATAAAATGCGTGAAAAACTCAGACTCTAGGCAATTGGAGTAGGAAAACAGACTGAATTTGTCCACAATACCTCCGAGAATCACTTTTAAAACCAGAAAATACTGAAGACTTCGCTGAAAAAAACAATTTGGACAGCAAAATAGACTGAATGTTTTAAAATTACTGATTTTAAATTGAGCATGAGAAACGTCCCTTAACTCAGTATTTCATTGCAAAATTCAATTAATTTCAATAGAGTTCGAGAAAAACTGTACACAAAATTTTAAAATTCAAAAAATCTTTTCATTTTTGGAGACTTTTATTCCTTCTTTCTTTCTAACGTCCTCTTTTGTCTTCAAACGATCTATGTAAAGGATTTCTTTTCCCTTTCCGTGTCTTTGGCTTTGCTTCCCTTTTAAGCACGCAACACAAGTTAGGATTCAACACGTTCAAATAGGTGCCTATAAAGTATTGTGGACCCATTCAGTCTCTTTTCCTACACCAACTACCTAGACACTGAGTTTTTCACGAATTGTATGCGAATTTTCCATTTTCAAGGGTGGTTTTTTGGGAATTAAGAAAAACGACGTTATGAAACTTAATTCTGACCCCGGATTTCGATTCAGCACGTGAAAATACATAGGAAATGATAGGTCTTGTCTCTGGAACCGACCACTTTTTTTGTGTTGGTGTAATTGTTCCTGGAACATTTCAAAGGGTCGGGCATTTTACAAATTGCGGGATCTTTCTCTGCTACTAAGGTTAAAAGCGCCTAAACATTGTCTAAATATGAAATGAATAATCATCACTGCCTCTTCTGAATTTAGTTTCCCATTAGATGATTAAATATTTTCCTTAATTAAAAAGATAAAGAACTTATTCCCCCAACAATTAATCCTTGTTTGCATTTTTTAGCTTGGTATAAATTAAATTGATCGGCAAATCTCACGTTAATCTCGCTCACCCACACGCTTAAATATCAGTGCAAGTTGTCTATTATACGAGGCAGTCGAAGACTTGTACGTACTTATTCTTGTATGTTTTGCAATGATCAAATGAATTTGATTGCAAAATTAT
>NC_046665.1:40796716-40813415 GCF_010883055.1 Belonocnema kinseyi
AGTGTGTACATGTCCACATACGCTTTTCTGTCGTTAGTAGTTAGTGATATGTCATCGATCCCTAGAAGTGAGGAAGATGTTGCAAGATGATGATAGACACGTATACGACCTTTTTCTCTCACCAAAAATTAACATACAAAGCATATCGAATCCTGTTGATCCAATACTTCTGATTCAATCATTATTCCGAGCAAATTCTTAAATTTAGTCGGAAAATTCTCTGCTTATAGAGTTTCATTTCTTTATATTTAATTTCATTGATTTCTCTTTTCTTTTGCAAATTATATAAATTTTTTGCAACTCAAAAACTACCACTTTTTCTTTTTGAATGCCACTCTTAGTTAATAAACGAGGCTCTGAATGTACATATTTTTATTGATAATAACTCTTAATTCACAAAGTTAGAACAAAATCTGATCATTTTGAGTTTGAGATAATGGGTCTGGCCGGGCAGAAGCCTGGCAAAAATGGGCCCTGATCTGCGATTGAGCCTGGATCAAACTCGAATGAAACGCTTATTTTGGACAGGGCCTGTTTAGTTAAATATAAATATCTCTTATTTTAAATTTAAAACCTCGTATTTGATGAGTTAGTGTGTTATGAACTTACAAACGTATGAATTAATTAGTAAAACAGGGTACAAAGGTTTAAATGTTAGAATTACGCTAATAGCGTAAAATCGTAAAATCTAAGAACTCTTCTTATGCTTTAGATTTTAGTCATTTTGACAAATTTAATTTCTATTGATATTACTTCATTCATCAGTTCAATTGTCACTATGATACCAAATTCAATTGCTCACTTGCACCAAAATAAAATACAGTGAAAATCTTCAATAGCCCTCCCTTCTATAGCCTTTCCGAGAATAGACGCCGCGCCACATTTAGGTATAACAGGTGCTGCGAGGGGTGCGCGGGATCTGTGGCTGTCACTCAGGCGAGCAGTCAGGCATGGACAAACAAAAGCGGAGCAGGCTATAATGAGTTAGTGTACTACCCACCGTCAGCCCCGTAATGGGGGCTATAGAAGAATTTCACTGTACTACAACATTATTACTCATATTAAATTACAGGAGACTTGAACAATTTAAATTTGTATAAATTTTGCGAATTTGTAAAATTAGCAAACTTGCAAATAAATGAAACGTTGCTTAATGGATAATGACAACAGAATAACATAAAGCTGTCTGCTATCAATTGTAGGCACCTTTGCCACTAACCCTCTAGCGAGGTCCAGTAATTGAGAAATGCAATCTGGAGCCAGGCTAAGTCCAAGCGTGGAAACAGAAAGAAATATGGCGATTTCGGCACGGGCTTTCAAAATAGTAATATTAGTAAGAACATTCTTTTTAGATATTAGAAATAACTAGAAAAAATATTCAGTTATGAAATAAGAGAGACCAGTAGATTCATAAATAAAAATCCGATGTCTCAATTATGATATAAATGTTACGACTTCTTGATACTTAATTGATGACTGATGCATTAGCTATCAGAGGTCAGCCAAGTAATTTTCATTTTCATGTGCCAATTCTCGTAAAAATTAGAATTATACATTTAATTATTTTTCTCGTGAATTCTTCTTTTGATATTATGTACTAAGTAATTATCTGTCATCTTTAATTTCACCGTGACCAATCAATTTCATTTTTTTCAGGAACTTTGTGATTCACAGCAGCGTGGCGATTATTAATTTCTGCAGCATACGCTTGGAACTTGGACTCAAAACTAAAATAAAAAACGTGCTTATCATGAATGTACTAGTGTCCCTGTACCTACTGAACATTAAAACCATCACATTTTTCATATGAGAATGCATCCTTTCTTGCTGGACACTCTTCGGTAATCTAAAATCATTTCTCATTATACTTTGCAGAATGTTTTTCAATTAATGAAATTGCATTGATAATCTTTGTTTAAGCTTTGTTTGTATTTGTAGATATTTGTATTTTTTTTTAATCTTTAATTTTAATTAGATGGAATAATTTAAATAGAAATTTATTTGATTATAATATGATTTTTATCATATTTAATGAAATTATAAATTGTAAAGAAATATTCATCGAAAATTACACTTTCACAGTTTGTTAATTAATGTTGCATCCTACAATTAAAAGTCATGAAAATTTTATCACTTGAAACATAAAAATTGCGAGCAAGAAATCTATAACTAGAGGACTGTGGGAATATTTTAATTTTGCACCGGAAACATTGTGTAGAAATATGATGATGGCAAAATCCATTTCGTAAGAAAACACAAGTATCATGAAACCATCACTAGATCTCGGAAATTGACTTTGCTTTAGGATATGCCAACCCACTCACACTTTTTCCAGGCTATTTGAATTTTAAACAAAAAGAATTAAGATACTTTAATTTCTAATTCAATCTGAACATCAAAATGTTCAATCTATCTAGAATTAGCTAATACTGCCTTTTAAATCTTTCAAGGTTTAAATAAAATTTCAAACAATTTTTAGAGATAGAAAATGTACGCGGATACATTATGTATGAGGAAATGACAATAATTCTAAGAGCAAACATGATATATTATTATATCATACTGCTGCACGTATGTATATGTGAACACCCACAAGGGTGTAAATTGAGAGAATAAATTGAAAAAAAAGAGTTAGATACTTTACAATGCAAAGCCTTTTCGAATAAATTAAACCTTCGAAAGATTTAAATTAATTTAAAATTTATATATATATTATTATTTTATTACTAATTTGTCCTTTTATAGATTTCACAACTTTAAATTAGTAAGTTGTATTCAAAAATAGAATGACAGAAAATCAAAAGTGCGTTCGTTGCAAAATGTTATACTGTGTTGTTGAAATTATTATTGGTCTTGTTAATGAAATTTGCATATAAGATATTCCTGATAGATATATTTTTTATGTTTGAAAATTGGGAAACGTAATTCCAAGCCTTTTTCTGGTCGCCAAATCACACTCTTAGAAGTAAAAGAAACGCCACTTTGGAGTTATTTCCCTGAAAATATACACAGTAACCTCCAAAAGAAAATAAAAAATCAAGTTTATTCACAAATCCACACATGGATTTTCATTTTTTGTGGTCTTCAAATGATCGCAGGGTATCACAGTAATAAGATTAGAAAAAAAAAGAGGTGTGAGTTCTTTCGGGTTGAAGTCACTCGAGACACACGCACCGAAATTTCGGTATGAATATGCGGATTTTTCAGCACGAAAAGCGGAACCTGGACAAGGGGCAATTTGTTATGAATTTTTTGGTACAAGTAGCCGCATGTTTTCAGTATCTATAGACACTCTCTACATACAAAAACTTGCAACTGTAAGCCTTTAAGTCTCATGACTTTTATTTTGAAACATTTAAATATAAATTAAACTTTACAGCATCTAAATTTTAAAATACTTAGAAATTGATAAAGTTATCATCTTTAGAGTTGCCATATAATTATTAATACATAAATATTTTCAAGAAAAGCATATTTTTGATTAAAAAATTAAATAATAAACAATAAAGAAATAAATATACATAATTGACTGGGAACGCCGGAATTCTTTTCTTCAACAACGACCTTAAACCAAGGGAAGCAGACTTAAAGAGTCAGCATATTTGGGTTCTTCAATCTTGAACTTCGAACGCAAAGAAAAAATTAATTGCTAGGAAATTATTTTGTGCGCATCGACTTTCGATTTCAGCATTAATGCTATTGTAAATTATGTTTTAAAATTTTCACAATATCTAATAAAAAAAGGTAATAATAATTGATAAATTATTAAACCAAAAGCACATTTAATACAACAATTTCTTATAATAAATTCTCCTGTAAATAAAAGTATAAAATTATTATCAAAGGGGAGAATATATAGTCTTATCAAATTTCAAATTTCAAGATTCAAGAAAAACTATTCCAAATTAAACTTGAAATGAGTTTTGTAGATTAACTTCAGAGTATAAAATCTTGTTCAAAATTCATTATTTTAAAATTTAAAAAGATTGGAACTTTCAAATTGGCAGTGTCAAAATTGTAATTATTTGCAGCTAAAAAAAGTGAAATCCGAAAAGTTTAAAAATCAAGGAGTTTGAAAATACAAACCTTCTAAGAACTTTTTAAATTTTAATGCGACGAAATAATTTTTTTTTTCAAGTTTTGAAAAGAAAAAGCAGAAAAACTGCTCTTTATCAGAATGAAATAAAATTTCTATTTTTATTGAATTCAATGATTTAAAAATTAAAAAAAGGACTAAGCAAATAATAAAAATCAAATAAATAACCATACTTTATATTTTAAATTTTCATTTTGAATCAAATGCATTTTAAAATGAATGATTCTTTTTGAAATGAATTTTTTTAAGAAATGCGTTTCTAAAGTGATATTTAAACATATATGACCTAAATATTTAAAGGATCCAGACTACCTCTAAATCCTCAAAAATGTCTATTTATATAAGTAATTTCTTGAACTGCTAAATATTTCTTTATCTTTAAATATTGAATAATTGTACATGTTCAAATATTTGAATAAGTACTTTTTTCCTTTTGAGTTCACCCTTATCCACATGTGCTTCGAAAGCAAGTCATTGTGTGTGACGCATTCACAGCATCACCAAAACTTGTTTTTTTTCGCATTATGATTTAAATCGTATTTAAATGCGCCTGTAATTTTCTCGTATTATTGATTGAAGGTCTACAATCTTTTAATCTCAATTTTCTTTTTTACGATACAGATTTTGATTTAATTTATTCAACTTTTATAACCGTCAATTACCCCCATGCATCCCGTAGATTATGTAACTATTACATCATTTTTAACAAGCACGTCTTCAGTTTTCTCATATTGAACAATTTAATAGTATTTTTATCCCCCCCCCCCCCAGCATAAAAATGTAATTAGGAAGATAAATTTTAGACTAAAAAGGGGAAGACCAGGCGAGTTTTTGTGTTTTGTTTCCATTCGTACTTTTTTATGCCAGGTTATACTATGGAAGATTTATTTGACAAAGCGGCAAGATTCGCCTTTAAGCTTATTTCGAGAAACGCGGCTTCTTTAATTATTATGTTTAATGAAAGACTACTTTTTTAGTATTTTGATCATATTGTGCTTGAATAATCATACCTTTATTGAAACTATTTATTTTGTGTAAACGTTTTTACTTTTTAGTATCGTACCGTCAAAAACTTTATAGTACATATAAGGTATCATGGGCACGAAAAAACAGGTTTTGAGGAAAAAAGTAACATACACTTTTAAAAATGAAAATGTGATTGCTGATGATTTCGTTTAAAAGAGAAAAGATTATTTTATACGGAACAAAATTAAAACATCAACCGAAACTTTTATGTCATCGGTTTTTATCAAATTAAAAATTATACGTTTTTACTGAATAAATAATTGCTTATTTTTTCGAGAAAAATATTCTCTGGGGATTAACACTGAAGTGTACGTACGTCGCGACACATTAATGAATGTTAAAAAAGCCCACTATTCTTGGAATAAAATTTTGTCATATTATTCCTAACAATTGTAACTAGAAACGAAGAATTCATTTATTGTATCAATTAACGTGAAATGACGCACGAAAATTTTTCTGTTTTTTTAGTAAAAATGTCACTCTAATATATAATAATTTTAATCACTTTTGGCGCTTAAAAATTGAAAGCGTTCAAATTAACTCACATTCAAATTTTAAGCATCAACTAAAAACTTTGAATAGTGCGATTACGTCATTCAACTTTTAAAAATAAATTTTTTACTGGCTCAAATAATTAAAACTCCATTTTTCAAACGAAAATTTTTCTGAAAAAATAAATATATTCAATAAAAAATTATTTAGTATTAATAACTGAACAAGGTAAATTTGGAGAGAATCTTTTTCACGAGACAATAGGACATCATACATTAAAATGGAATCATTTTCAAAGTTTTGGAAAGAAGCAATGAGAAAATAGGTTCAGTTGAAAGCAAAATTTTATAAACAACCAATTTATTTTTGTTTCAATGTTTTTTTACGAAAAATAGTATTTCCTCCTTTAAACGGGACTATCAGTAATAATATTGCAATTTTTGAAAAAATAATCATAATTTATTCCTGAGACCTATTTTTTCATGCTAAAGATACAAATAAAAACTTTTACACCTTTATTTTTAATTTATTTATTTTCTCGTCGGAAGATTTTATACGCCTCCGGCGCGTGTCTTATAGAACTCGCGCTTCGTACTCAGTCTTTATATTGCCCCCGCATTTATACACAGACCTTTTAAAATTAAAGGTCAAAACATCGACAACTGCAATTTGGTGATTGTGAATTCTCTTTTGTTAAAGCTCTTTTACCTTTAATGAACACATTCTCATCGCTCATCTCGCGTTTCGCACACGATTGTGTCCAAAATGCAAACTTGTTTACGTATCAAAAATATTTTTTATATTTATTTATTTACCTCGGCCCAGGACTGCTTATTAAGATATTACAAAATAAAACACAAATTTTATTTTCCATGAATACTTTAAATTTTTTTTCATTATTTTGCATTAATTTTGATTCTCGGCTGCCCTGAAAAATTATCCTTTGAATAAACGTAAAATATTATTGCTATTCATAACATGCTTTGCCATTTTTATTTTCTAATTTTCTATATTATTTTTTATGATTCACACAGAAAATACACGTCCGAGCATAAAGGCGTTATAAGCAAATTTGAAGGTACAATCAACGCGAAAAATTTTGTTCAATAAAATTTTATTTAATAAACTTGTAATTGCATCTTGAGTCGTTTTTCCAAAAAGTTTTTTTTAGTTTAATTTATTTTTATAAAAAAATGAGTAACAGATTTGTCCATATATTTTGGTTTAACATAACTTTTGTCTTTATTTTTTTCATAACTTGTGTCGCTGTTCAACAAATTTAATTCTGGATTTTCAAAGTTTTTTGCGAGTGAAGCAAAAACTACGCGTCCTGTCAAAAAATTATCAATAACTAATTGATAATTCTAATTGGGTTTACCAACTTTAAACAAAATACATTTTCGTACTTTGTGTCGTTCTTCCAAATTATAAAATGTGCAGATCTTTTTTTGGTGCATAATTTTTATCCATTTTTTTCGTATCTTGCATAGTTTGACCGCAAAACAGAGTTTTTGATTTTTCATTATTTTTATTTATACTTAAAAACAGAACTGCTGGTCAACAAATGCTGGTTAACGAGCTCGATCTTTCATTTTGGTCTCTAAAACTGTATGCCAAATTGGAACCTAATCCAATTAGTCTCTCAAAAGTTATACGGTATACAGACAACGACGATAACAACGACATACAGATACACATACACCATATAGAATCTGTTTTATTTCGAATTCAGGGGGTCTCGAAACGCGGAGATTTAACAAAATTTGCGATAATCATTTTTCACATAAAACTAATACCTTCTCATTCTGATGAGAATATAAAAATGCAACAAATCTAAATCTAGAAAGGCTATTGACTCCGTAACCGGTTTATCGCAGCAAAATGATTAACCAGAATTAAATCTGGGCTTAAATTCATGCAGTGTTAATAATTCTTTTCCTCACAGACACTATGAAAGCAATGCTATAAATGGAAATCTAGAAAAAGAAAAAAAATTGACTATTCTAAAAAAAGACAGACTTAAGCAGCAGTATTAGTTTTATTGATGTCCTTTACTTGTTTCTAAATACTACTCAATAGTTTATTATAAAATCGTTCAGTTTGACACTTCGACTTTTAGTGCCTACATAATTTTCTGAATATTGTTAAACCACTTTTTATAAGAAAGTGTTCAACGAAGTTTATACAATTAAGGAAAAGTTTAAAATCTAAAATCATTCTGATGATTCACTACGAACTCTTTGAGTGCAAGGTATCAACAATCGATTGCTTTCCGCGTTCTCAAAAAGACAATTCATTACATAAATACATTTGTATGTTTATAACATTTTATTTAATAGAATACATAAATTTCAAAAAATAATGATACAAAAATTTCTAATTAAATGTAAAGAATGTAAAATTGTAATTCAGAAGATACAGTTATATTAATATAGTTTCAACAATTTATAACTATAAATTTAGTTTTGAATACGGGGAATATTTTTTGTAAAATCGTATGGGTGGAATATAAAAGGAATGAGAAATTATATAACTGTAAAGAATTTGGATCTGTTAGTGACCTTCGATATTTGTGGCCATCCTATAAATGATTTTGAATGAGTGGATTAAAATACGGATGAATCAGACGATTTCAGAATTTTTGACACATTTCAAATGCTGATATCATTTGCAAATTTTCAACTTTTATGTCACATAATGTCAAATTTTTAAGGTGCAAGAAAGGTGCCTGAAAAAAAACTGATACTGAAAATTATTGCGTTGTTTTTAATAATTGATTTTTATAATATTGGGAATCCTATAGTTATATAAATTTAGAAATTCATGCTGTAGAAGGTCATCAGATTAATATATTAGAAAATCCTAATTCAATGGTCAAATCAAATGATCTATTTCTGATTAGATAAAATTCATACATAAATTCCGAGATATATTATCGATTTGAAAAATAGTAAAATCAAGATTAAATCAATTTTAAATTCTTTTCATCTGGTTTTAGAAATTGTTTTGGTTTGCCCTAGCTTTCTTTATCAAAAGTCTCAACTTTAGCATCATTTAGACGACGAAGCTTTTTGATTATAAAAAAATGGATGCGTCAATATGCACTATTTTTGGGTCCAAACCTGATTTCCTTATCCCTCCGTATTTATAAATCACTTTGGTCAGATTGAAAAGGAAAAATAGTTATTTTGTGTTCATGATTACCAATTAAAATGATTAAATTATATAAAAAAATCTGCCCGCTACGCGGGCACATTGTCAACGCGCGCTGTGCGCGCGGCTGGCTTCGCTCGCAAGTTTGAGTGCGCCTAGGGAGCGCAACTGTTGGTTCTCGCGTTTCGCGCTCGATGTTGTATTTATCTCGCGCTCGGTCTTTATATTTTCGCACATTCTTGCGAAAATATTTAAAAATTAAGACTCAAAACATACACCACTGTCATTTTGTAATTGTGAATTCTCTTTCGTTAAAAGAGAGTTTGAGCGCACCTACGGCATGCGACTAATGGCAATCGCACTCCGCACTTGGTCTTTGCATTTCTTCCACATTCGGGCACAGACCTTTTAAAATCAAAGGTGAACGGACCGACAACTGTAATTTTGTAATTTTGAACTCTCTTTTGTTAAAGCTCTTTTGACTTTAACGACCACATTCTTATCACGTATTTCGTGCTGCGCACTCGATTTTATCCAACATGTAAACTTTTCTACATTATACATAACACTTTCGTATCAATTATAATACATTTTTATGTAACTCTGCCTGGGATTACTTATTAAAAAATAGCAAAATAAAAAGAAATTGTATTTATCATGATTATTTTTGTATTTGTTTCTTATTTTGCTTTAAATTGTATTTTAAGCTGTTCTGAAACATGCATCATTTCAATAAATGTATATTATTACAATTCATAATGTCCATAAAAATTGAATCATACTAATTCTTATTTCCTTGTTTTTATAATTTTTATTTTCAATGTTGTTTTTTACGATTGAATAAAAACTATGCGCATCTGCATAAGGTCTAATACAGGAACCTATACAGGGTCCCGTATAGGAGCCTATGCACTTTTTCGTCTTTTCTGCGCTTTTTCCAAAAAGTTCATTTTTGCATTTTTTATCTTATGTTTTACGATTAAAAGAAGATCTACTCGTCCAATCAAAAACGACTAATAATTAATTTATAGATCTTTTTAGGCGAACAACTTTTGTCTGGTAATTTAAGTTTGTACCTTGTGTCGTTTTTTCAAACAAATTTTATATTTTTATTTTGAATGATATTTTTTACGACTAAAGCAAAAACTACGTGTTCTATAAAAAATTATAGATCTTTTTTGGATGAACAAGTTTTATCTGTTTTTTTTCGTAGCTTGTGTCGAAAAGTGATTCATTATAAATTTGTAGTTCTTTTCAGGGCGCGCAATTTGAGCTTTTTAATTTTTTTCGTATCTTACATAGTTTGACCAAAAAATGGAATTTTTCATTATTTTTGGTACGATAAAATTTGGAATGTTCAACCAAATTAAAAAAGTTGTTATCGTAGTCCTGTAGGGATTTCAAAAAGCAAAGTTTTTCTTCTCTTGGCTTTTTTCAGATCATGCGTTGTTTGGCTTAAAATGTTCATTTTAATTTGTTTTTTTTTATTTTGAAAATGCTCTAATTCTGGTAATTTTTTATTTTTCAAAAAAAGTCATTAAGATAAATTGTTCAACTTTTTGAATACTATAAATAACCGCACAGAGAATTTTGGAATTTTTAAAAAAGTGGTCTCAAAAATATTCAAAATGTGCCCACTTTTTGAATTTTTATCCAAAATGGCTGGCTAACGAACTTGACGTTTAGTTTAGGACACTGAACGAGTGTGTCAAAGGGCAATCTAATAGATTAATTTTTTCGAAAGTTATCGTGTTCACAGAGAGACAGACATACAGGCATACAGACAGACTCATTAGTAAAAACCTGTTTTTCGGTTTCAGAGGGACTCAAACGTTGACATTTGACAAAAACTGGGGGGTCAAATTTTACACAAATCTAATACCTTCTCTGATGAGAATGTAAAAATAATATTAAGTTTTTGGACAAAAAACTTCCTCTAAAGTTGTAGATCTTGAAAAAGGGAACATTCTCAGTTATACAAGAATATTTTCTCTGATTGTAAAATCAATAAATTCGAGTACAATGGATAATTCCCAGTTTTGTATGTCCTAATTAAACTTATTAACAACAACCCCTCCCCCCCTCTCCTTTGAAATACTTTTATATTTTGGAATAATCCAAAAATTGCATGAAAAACTATAATAGACATTAAAATGTTGGAGTTTTAATGGAAAATTTTCTTTTAAAGAGAAGTAGTCAATTGCTTTTGAGTTTGTTTTAGATTTTAGATTCTCTGGTGTTGTATGATTACAAAATTATCAGAGATTTACCATTGACAAAACACATTATATAGTTCTATTTGACATAAAGCTAATTTCTATGGGTTTTTGAAATTCCATATCGGCTTCCATGGATTTTAAAGCTCTCAATTTTCGTCTTTTTTCAAATATTGATGATTTTAAATTTGAAGCATTTCAATTTATATGCTTGCGAAATTTCAATTACCTAGATAAATTTAACACGTTTTATGTTTTAACTTTTTTCCTGTTGCAAAATGAAACAATTTAAATTCAAATTTGTAGAAATTTTTTCGGCATAGGAGTAATAGAAGCGATTCAAGTTACATTGTCTTCTATTTGAAGTGTTCGAGTAGTATGAGAGATTTAATTTCTGTCATCCCTTTATATTCTATGGAAATCTACGCTAAATTTACGGGATATTGTGGAAGGTGAAGATTTCGATATAGCCTCGGGCATTCTTGGACATCTTTGGGATGTTCAAACATCCCACACGGATGATCTCTAAAAGGAAAGCCATTTAGGAAACGTTCATTAATGACGTAAAGATGACTTTTTAAATTGCAGACACCTTTTCCCTTGTTGTAAGGATTCGTAAAAAATAGAATCTCATTTTGTTCCAGAGATTTTACCAAATTTAACAACAATTTTAAGGGGTTTAATCAATTTCAACGGATTTTTAGGGATTTTAACGAATTAAAAACAATTTGTGCGGATTTCAAAGAATGTTAAGTGATTTTAAGAGATATCGAAATATTTCAAAAAAAAGTTACGATATTTCTGATTTTTGAACAGATATGATTTTCACGAATTTTGAAAGAAGTCATAGGATTTTCTTAAGGTTTTGAAAATTTGAAGGTATTTCATAATATTTCAAAAGAATATTATAAAGAATTTTAAGGCATTTCGAGGAATTTTAACGGCTTTAAAAAGATTTGAATAAGTCGTCGAAGTATGATTTAATGTTCCACATTCGTTGGTATCTCCCAGAAGTTAAAGAAAACACAACATTCCATCTCCCATAGTCTTTTTACAAATAAACTTAAAAACATTGTTAGGGATTTTAAAAAATTAGAAAGAGAGATGTGCAGAAATAGAGAAAAATTAACTGCACATCAAACCAGCCTAATTCCTTCAGATTATTAAATTTTTTAAATGTAATAATATAATGTAATGTAATTTATAGAAATGTTTCCTTTTTTCTCTCAAAGACGTAATTTTTCATTTTAAGAATTTAATGATCTAAGGAAATCAAGCCGGTTCAGATTTTTTTCGTTTTAGAAACATCCGATGTTCCAAGCGTGCTGAAATATCAAGGATTTGAAGGGCTTTATGCACTTTTTAAGTCAATTAGAGGGCTTCCTAGGAAACTCAATCATTTAAAAGGGATTCCAAGAAATTATGTTCGATATCCACAGAATTCAAAGAACTACAAGAAACTTTTACGCGATTTAAAAAATAGTTTAAAGAAATCACGAGATTTCATTAAAGATATACATAAGATTTGAACAATGGTTAACTTCTCGACTTTATATTTATTGGACGTATGTTATATGCAATATTACTCAATAAAAAGAAATGAAACAAATGAATATATAACATATGTAATAGCATACAAAGTAATTTCAAAAGACGAGACAGCTTTCAATTAGTGAAATCTGAAAAATAATTAGAAAAACGACACTTACATAAAAAATTATTTGGAAACCCCTACCTCATAACTAAGGAATCGTAAGACTTTCTGGACCCCCTCCCACCCAAATAACCTTACATAATTAATAGTCGCTCCCTTAGGATTTCCTATCAATATCCTGCTACATAAATGGCATTTACACCAGTATTCTATTGCGTGAAGATGATAAGTCATTTGAAATATTTGGAATCTATCAGTTTATTGAAATTGGTTGATGTTCAAGTTCAAGGTACAAATTCATATATTGGGATTTCCACATAAATTACTGAATTTCCAATTTAAATACGATTTCTCACGAGTAGTGATTCAAGATTTAAGATAGTAATTTCAATTCAAATAAATGGATTGTGGAGGGGGTATAGCAGATTCCCCCTTCCGAATCATCAGCGATGGCAAGACAGGTGCCTCGGCATTCGGTTCAGGCATTCTGTCGTCGCTCGTTAAACGTGCTTTCAAATAGACACCGTGAACTTCGACGGAGGAGTTGCATTAATTTGGAAACTGATGTCGATCGGGTCTCCGCAAACGGCTCCTTCATCTATCGCCGTGAGTGGGGAAATCCTATGCTATTAAAATCTCCGGTTTTCATCGTGATTTTTCCGCGAAAAAGACGCTTTTTTGTGATCTTCGTACGCTTATTATTTTTCCAAACCGAGGAACATTTTTCGGAGACTCCAGAATTTTGAGAATCTTTCTTCTACAAAAAGGACCCGAACGTCTGAAGATGGGGACGTTCGGGAAAGTGTTAATTTTTTATTTCTTGATTCAAGTCGTACTGGCTAGAGGGAAAACAGTTAATATCTTGACTTCCGGTCGATTGGCGACTATCAAAGAAGAAGAAATTCTGCGAGTCTTCTCACAAAATAAATCGGAGGCCTCGTCGGAAAATTATACTTTTGCGGAACTTGTCAGTAGGCTTGCGAATCATACTGATCATTTTCAAGAGGAAATTTGGAGAACCAACACACACGAGGGTTATAAGACGAATCCTTACTATGGTGAGTTCAATGCTTGCAGTGGTAGAAGATGCTTTTAGTCCGGCAGGAATTTTCATTTTCTTTTGAGAGAGTTTATTGTAAGAAGGGTCAAGCTCAATTTTGAGTTTGAATTTCAACAAAACTTTAATCTTGACGGTTTATAGTTCTTGAAGGTTTTAATGCAAAAGCAAGGCCATGTACAACCCGGTTCCTATCTTAACGTCATCTCTAAGAGTTTACATTCATTTTTTTTTTAATTTAAAAGTTTTCGAATCATAATGTTTAATATTCACAAAGAAACATTAATTACTTTTTGAAAAATGATTGCATTTTAAAAAATGACGGCTTATTTTTCCGGGAAAACATTCTCTACAATTCTAATGTTTTCAATTTTGAAAGTAAATTTTTTTATGGCTTTTATGGCTTCTTCTGTGGCTCTAAATCGTTAGCACAATTTTTTTAGAGACTTCATTTATTAAAATAAAAACATTGTTCAAAAATTGGTAAGAAAAGGTCAGAAGAAATTCAATTAAAAAAAACATGGTTTAAATAAATGTTTTTTTGTTGTTGTGAATTTTAATATTTCGATTCTTAAAATCAGAGAAAATCTAATTTTTTCAGATATCTGACTTTAGGCACATCAACTACCTTAAGGCGTTCAAATTTGGAAATATTAAATCTTCAGGTTTTCAAATTTTGCAACTTCATGGAATTTATACTCCATTTTTAAAAATCATTGTTTAGCCGTTCAAATTAAAAAATGAACTTTTTTAGGCTTTCACATTTAAGCGCTTTCAATTGTATGTCATTCAAGTTTATATGCTTACAACTGTGAGGATTTCAAATTTAAATATTTTCAATTTTTAGGGTTTCCAATTTAAAAGATCATATTTTAATTTTGTCCTTAATTTAAAGGCATTTGAAAATTTTTAATTTTGAGAGCGTGTTTAATATATAAAACTAATTTCTAAATTTAAAAAATTACATGGCCAATTTTGAAACCTTCAGAGTGTCAACAAAATGATTGCATATAAAAAAAAGGGACTCGAAATCATCAAATACATTAGTATTATAGCTCTAATATTAAAAAAACTTTTCTCATATAAAGAAGAAAACATTGTTTTAATTTAAAAAAACGGTATTGGTGAGTCATGCAAGGTTATGAAAAGTTCTTTAAAAGGTCAGTCGATACGTCTCGAAGACCCGAACAAATACATTATATACAGTATTGTTTTATTCCAAATTTTGGAAAAAAATTCCTTGTATAAAGTAGCCAAACAATATATATTTCTAATTTATAAATCGGCATTTCTATAGCAATCAGTGAAAATTTCACTGATTAAAATAGTAGTTAGAAATGACACTGATTAATCAGTGATTTTGGATTCATTCACTAATCAGTTAAGTAACACCAGTTAAATTATGTGAAGCATAACCTCCAAATTTTTAAGTTAAGCGTTTTTATTACTCTGTTACTTAAGTAGCAAGAAGAATTCCGTAATGAAATTAATTTTTTAATTTTCGGGCTGTAAGCCTGCTGAATTAACTGCGGGAAAAATATACTTTAACCCGTATGGGAAGAACTTACTTAACGGATGTGTACATGAAAGTCCAATCTTGAAATTTAAGTAATTTGTGAGAGTGTTCGTCATTTAAAAGCATCGATACGTTTCACCTTTTTTAATATTCAATGATATTTATGAGTTTTAAGTTTTTACTATGATTCTTTGATTGAATGTACTCGAATATTATTTTATTATGATTGCTAAATTGACATGGTGCAGTGCTCACTGAAAAAACGATATTCTAATTTTAAGAATTTCCCACTAAGTTGAAGAATATTTACAACTCAAATAGGCGCCAAGAATATATTCTTAACCTAAGATGGAGGCCCTCTCACCTTAAGAATATATATTCTTATATAATTTTAATAATTTCCTATTAAGTTTAAGAATATTTTCAACTTAAGTAGGTATAGTTAATCTCAGACTATAGTAAGATTTAAATATATTGATTTCAAAAATATTTGTTTAGTAAATAATACAATATATTATTATTATTATTATATTATTTACCTTGCAATTTTACGTTATGCACAACAGAGCATTGAACAGAGCAAGGCGCATTTTCCTTTGCATATTTCTTGTTTCCCTACGCATATTCTCATTTTAAGAATATTTTCTCCCTGTGGTTAGAAGATACTCTTAAAGTAAGAATTTTGCTTACTTCATTGAGAATATCACTAAGAATATGCCTGTAAGAATATGACACTCTTAGAATTAGAATATCGTTTTTTCGGGCTGCCAACCCTCAAAAGTGGTTATTTCGCTGAATCAATAAGTAACTTTTCACTGATTGCCAGTGACCCATTTCTAGCCATTTGAATCAGTGAAATTTCACTGATTTAGATTTAGAGAGTAGATCATAAGAGGTCATAGAAGCTTCGTTAATAGGTCATTATATGCGTCTCGGAAACGCAAAAAAATGCATGAGATACAGTAATATAGTATTCCTAATATCGATGAAATTTTTCCCATACAAACAGAATAAATAATTTTTGTTTTATTTCAAAGACCGGCATTAGTGCATCATAAAAGGTTTGATAATAGGTTAATCGATACGGCTTGAAGACTCGAACAAATACACTATATATATTATTGTTGTATTTCGAATGTGAAAAAATTGTTTCTCGTATAAACATAGTTATTTTAATATTCGAATCTCTAAACGCCAGAAAAAAACCTTTTAATGTGCCGATCTAGCTCAAAATCTCATCAGAACTGGATATCAATTGGAGCTTCGATTCGGCTAAATTTCATGTAGGTAGCTCTTTTTTTTGCGAGTTATGGAAAACTGAAAAATTTACATACATACACAGATACTAAAAAAAATGAATTTTCGAGCTACTGGGGTCTAGTTGTATCGATGAGTGACAAGAAATTCGATTTGAAAATGTAGGGAATTACAAACCTCCCGCTATTTGGAAGCAATAATTAAAAAAATAAATTGTACTTTATAAATTGTA
>NC_046665.1:40813515-40842533 GCF_010883055.1 Belonocnema kinseyi
ATAAATTATTATTATTATTTTTTAAATAGATTAATTTTGAAACGAAACAATTCAACAAGACATTTTCGAGTCATTCACCTTTCTAGTGAGACCAACTGATTCTAGACGAGATATTTAACATTTCTACGAATATTCTTCGGAATTAATGTGCTACACCTCACTTTAGATTGTCATTTTCATGACATGCTTTGCCTTCCTTCCTTTTAAATTAAAACTTTTGTCCTATTCTTGCAATATTCTTTTTGCATATATTATTAATTTCTAAAAATAGGTAAACGTATAAGAATAGAAACGTTTTCTGCCGTTCAGATTTTCTGTCTAGCTGCATGAAATATAATAGCTTTAACTTTTACTTTGAAGTGGTAATATTTAGAAAAAACTAAGAAATTTGCCAAGGATTCAAATAAATTTAATTTCCGGATTAATTTCACCACAAGTTATTCATAAAATACGAAAAACATTTGAAGTATAGAAAATCGATAGAATAGTCTCATAGTCTTTTTACAAATAAACTTAAAAACATTGTAAGGGATTTTAAAAAAATAGGAAAAGATATGTGCAGAAATAGATAAAAATTAACTGCACATCAAACCGGCTTAATTCCTTCAGATTGTTACATTTTTTTAATGTAATGATATAATGTAATGTAATGTATAGAAATATTTCCTTTGTTTCTCTAAGACGTAATTTTTCATTTTAAGAATTTAATGATCTAAGGAAATCAAGCCGGTTCGGCTTGCTTTCGTATCCTAAAAAAATGATAAACGTTACAGCAGTATTTTTAAGAATATATATGTATAGTATCAGCTGTACAACAGGTCTCAAATCCTGGTATGTATATATTTTTTTGGGGGGACCTAAACGTTGTAAGGGCCGAATTCCAACAAATTTTTCTTTGCAGAAAAAAGAACAAATTTTTTCTGATATTTTCATAAATTGCTGTAATTCCAATTTAGATTGCTGGGTCTGATCAATTTTTTAAAAGTATATTTCTATGATAAAGGAGCCTGCAACTGTTTAGAAACATTTTAAACCACAAGATATAAAGATAATTTAGTTAAATACCAAAATCGGACATTTAAAAATTCACTGTATTTCCAGTTTAGATACTTGGATCTTGGTGATTTTTTTCCAGTGTATTTCTATGCTGAAAGAAGACTACAACTGCGCAGCATAATTTGAAGACACAAGTTATGAAGATAATTTCAATCAAGACCAAAATCAGAATTTAAAAAATTTGCTGTTTTTACAATTTCGATTTTTAGGTCCTCGTGATTTTTTCCCTAGTATATTTTTGTCACTGAAAAGTTTTCAATTGTCCGAAAAAATTCTTCTCTTAATTACGCAGGTGATAGGAATATTTTTTTCAAGCAGGGATGAATTAAATGGGAATTATTTCTTGGAAAGTGATAGATTAAATTCCAAAAAAAATGGCGAAGATGTTGTTGACATCCAGTAATGTAAAAAAAATAAACTAAGGAAAATTGAAAAACTTTGCGTATTGATTCCAAATTAATTATACTTTTTTAGGATTCCAATATGCCACTGTCGCACGTTGAAGCGATTTCGAAATCCAGAATTTTGTTATCCACTCTAATAGATATATGTACCGAATTCCATGCATTCTTAACAATTTGAGTCTAATTTATTTGTACCGCTGATCCTATAATGAAATCCATATGGTTGGGATTCAAGATTCGTTTTGCGATAGGTGAATCCTCGAATGTATGTGGGATACGTGACGATCTGCACACACTCATTTGTGCACATAAATCCGTGAATAACATGCTGATGTAATTTCATAGTCATCACTCGCCACGAATAAACGTACCTTGCATTTAACAACTACATTGAGATGTTTACAACTATTTGTGCAAGTTAATTGTTATATTTTTAATATTTAAATACTTACCAAATATTTATCAGGTTTGAGTGCATCTTTGGCGCGCGACTTTTGGTTCTCACGCTTCGCGCTTGGCCATTATAGTCCCCCACATTTATGCAGATACCTCTTAAAATTAGAAGTCAAATCATCGTCAAATGTAATTTGGTGATTGTGAATTCTCTTTAATAAAAGCTCCCTAGTCTCTAACGAACACATTCTCATCACGTATCTCGTGCCTTGCGCTCGATTTTGTGCAAAATGCGAACTTTTCTGTATCATGTTCAACACTATAATATCAAAAGCATATTACATTTATTTTTATACCTCGGCCTGGGATTGCTTATTTCGATATTGCAAAATCAAGTACAAATTATATCTATCATGATGACTTTAATATTTGTTTCTTAATTTGCATTAAATTATATATTCTCAGCTACCCTGAAAATGTATTTATCATTTCGATAAATGCACATTATTACCATTCATAATAAACATTGGTATTGAAAGAGACTTGTTTTAATTGTCTTGTTTTAATAATAAAAAGTGCGCATCCTATACGAAAATTGTCATTATAAAATTTATTGCAACTTACGTAGTTTTTCCATAAATTTAATTTGTTTATTTTTAATCTTATTTTTTACGATTTGAACCAAAACAACACATCCTACCGTAAAGAAGTTCTAAGAAAATTTGTAGATATAACTTAGGCGCTAAATTTTGTTAAATAAATTGTTATTGTAGCTTCTGTCGTTTTGTCAAAAAGTTATTTTAAAAATTTTAAATGCTGTTTTTTACGATTAAAAAAAGCTACGCATTCTGTCAAAAAATTATTTCTGACAAATTTGTAGCTCTTCGTGGATTAGCAACTTTTTTCTATTATTTTTTTTTCATGGCATGTGTCGCTTATCTAAAAAATTGATTCTTTTATTTTTAATTTTATTTGTACAGTTAAAACAAAATCTAAGTGTCCTATCAAAAAGAGATTGCTACACAAATTTTTAGATATTTTTTTAACAAAGAATTTTGGTCTGTTGGTCTTTTTTCGTCTCCTGTGTCGTTTTTCCACAAATTAAATTTTTATATTATTAATGCTATTTCTTACGATTGAAACAAAAACTAGACAACCTATCAAAAAATGATTCATAACAAATTTGTAGCTCTCTTATGGATGAACAAAATTTGGCCTATTTATTTGTTTCGTAGAGTTTATCTCTTGTCCAAAATATAATTTTTTTAATGCTGTTTTTTTCAACAAAAACTACGCAACTTATGAAAAAGTGAGTAATAAAAAATCTATTGATCGTTTTTGAATGCATAGTTTTTCTATTAATCTTTTTTTATATATAATATAGTTTGACAGCAAAATGGAATTTTTGATTATTTTTTTGTGCCGTCAAAATTTGAATTTTCGAGTTTTCATTTTTTCCATATCGTGCATTGTTTCTCTTAAAATTTTATTTTTAGTTTATTTTTTATTTATTTTGTAAATGCTGCAACTCTGGTACTTTGTTTTTTATTGAAAATGTCATTACAATAAATTGTTCGTCTTTTTTAGTAGTACGAATAGTCGTACATAGAATTTTTAAGTCTTAAAAAAGTGCTCTCAAAAATTTTGAAAACCTTTTAACTTTTTGAACTTTTATCCAAAAGACTGGCTGATGAGTTTAACCTTCAGTTTAGGACACTTGGAGAGTATATACCAAAGGGCAATCCAATCTGTCAATTCTTTCGGAAGTTACTAAAAATCTGCAGGCACACTGACAGAAACATTCGCGAAAACCGGTTCTACGGGTTCAGAAGGTCTTAAAACGTGGACATTTGACAAAAACGGGGAGGCGGTCCAATTTGACACAAATCTAACACCTTCTCTGATTAAGATGTAAAAATAAAATAATATTTGTGTAATTCACAACAACTTTCTTTCGTTCAAAGCAATATCAAGCAAAGTTGTTTAAATGCAATAAAAAGGCTATTAGATAAATGCTCTATGCTCAAGGAAATTTTTTTTCAATTGAGCCAATATTTTTTAATCCAAGGAACACTGTTTTTCTTGCGATTTGCTTCTGGAAAGCATTTTTCCGCGTGAAAGCTTTAAACTATCGAGAACGTGTAGTTCTGAGGTTTTCAATCAATTTTGCACTCTAAAATTAAACTGCATTAGGCTTGAATGAAAATATTAGGAAGGATCAGAAAAAATAAGAATATTTATCGCCTTGGGAGCACCATTGACCTTCATACTTATTTAAAAATTCTGAAGTACGTAATCTCATCTTGTTCAAATAGGAAGCTGAGAATATGATCATGTTCTAATGCCAATACAAAGTCTATTGTATTGACGAGTCAACAGAAGACGTAATATCTCAAATAAATAAATAAATGATAGATTCTGATCAAATTTTCTTCCATTATTAAACACATAATTGATAGATCAAGTGATCATCTACCAGAGAAAATATACCACAACAGAATATGAATCTTTTTGCATTGTTAATTTATAGTTTCGTTCTTCCGTGTTTTTCCTATGAACAATTTATTTACATTTCAATATAAAAATAATACTACCGTTGCTATACCCGGAAAAAGTTTTCCTTATAGAATCAAAATATACTGCATTGATTAATGGCCAATAAAATCATTTTTAATCGGAAACAAATTCTGTAATTATAAAATTCCCTTGTTGCCAGTGGAAACAACGCAAACGAATGATAACTAATAACATGCTTTCGAATTTTGACAATTCCGTCCCGCCAACTAAATCTTAATAGCGAGAAAACTCTTATGCTTTTTTTCAGAAATTTAAAATAATAATTACGCAAGGGCACGGCTTTATAATTTTTGGCTTATTTTAGCCACGAAAATTGATCATAGTCCATGAAATCGTCTATTGTCAAAAGGTAAGCACTTTGGATTTGTTCTTTTGTTACTCTAAAGGAATTATTAGTTAGTTAGTGGGCATATAGTACCTACACTACTTTGGACCTAATATAGAAATTTAGATTCAAGTGAGAATATTATCAATATTTAAAACAAGGTGTTTTGACGCCCTAAGATTCGGGATAAGTAAAAAAATGTTTTTCATAACGTTGACTAGTCGTTCCGAATTTTCAGGAAGAGTAGTTTATATTTCAAATATGAAAATTGAGGTTTTTCTATGAAGTCCGGAAGAAGTTGATTAACGATGCACTCGCTCAATTAGTATTTTTTTAACCTGAAAAAATACGCCCGAACTTCTCCACTATGAAGATTCAGTTTACGAGCCGGAATAAACAAAATTATTTTTCTACTGTAAAATAAATAAATTGAAATTATTGATTATGTTCCTAAGGCTAAAACAGACCTTTAAGGAACAAATTATACATATGTTATATAAAAAAATGTGACAACTCTGATCAAACGTCGATTATGATATTCGTAAAACAAAAATAATTATAGATGGGTAAAGATAAAAATAATACATCATAATAATGAATATGAGTCTTATATGTTAATATAAGCTAGTGGTTGACATAATGGATATCATTAGAGAACTTAAAGCCTATTTGTAAGATAACAACTAAACTGTCTAAACCTGTTAACTGACATTTTTTTCGAAATTAATTTTTGGTATTTTCTGGAAAATCTTTTATATGCAGTTAATACCCCGCAAGAGAAACGCCAAAATTAATTTTAGTTTTTTTTTTAAATGTATTTTAGAAAATCACGTTTTGGCATCTACAGAATAGTCCGCCGAAAGATTTTTCTTCTTCGTGTAAAATTTCTAAAATGTCAGTTAACAGGTTTAGACCGCAGACCCTTCAACTATAGATCACATTGCAAATATTTAATGATTAGAATGCTATGGCGCAAAATGTCACTAAAAGGTAGAAAAATTAACAATTCACAAGTTACCAGTGCGCATTTTAAAGTGATAAGGCGAAGGTTCATTCCTAATTGATCCAGGAACCTTATTCCCAAGACGCGCTTCCCTCGTCATAAAGGATCTTTGCAACTTACAAGATTTTTTATATGGAACTGTAAGAACCATTTTTTTTACACGAAGCCTAAACTGAGCAGATGAAGTCAAATTTTTGTTTTCAAAGACATCTAGAAGATATTGAAAGGCTTCATCTCAAGGATACAAAATCTTATTAAATTGATTATTTTCATCATCAAGATTTGTGACTCATTAATTATGATCGATGGAAGATCGTAAGACTCAATCTAATTCGCCACTTTCAATAGATCCTTCTCCAAGTAAAGGTTATTTAAAAAAAGACCTAAATTCTGAAGGAAAAATAATTTAAATGGAAATACTTTGCAAATCACTGGCAAAAAACAATGTAAAGAAAAAATGTAAGTACTCAGTAACAATTGAAAATTGAAGTCGACGATGCATTAAAAATGATTAGGTCGACAAAAAATGTCGAAGGTTGACAAACCTCAAGTATAAATTCTTTGCGAATCCACGTTTCAGTTTCTTATATTCAAAAAGTTGTATTTATACATTATATATTGAATTCAAATAATCCCTCTAGTCAAAATATTGAATAAATTCTCCACCAATTAAAATTCAACCTTAAATTGTGAACTTTATCAAAACTTTTCTCTTTGTTGTGAAATAATTTATTGTATAGATGTGAAGAATTAACGTTTATTAAAGACGACGGAAAAAAATTTAAAATAATTGCCTATAAAAGAGAAGTGTACTATCGGCATAAAAGAATAATAGAATGATAAATTGTGAAACGACAATGGAATTTAAAAATTATTTAATTACACAGGCCGACAAATTTTAAAGCCAGAGACCAGACCTAACATTTCCGAAGGATTTTGATGCGCTGAATCCGAATCCGAGCTCAAAATTGCTCCGGTACGTCAGGTTTTCAAGATATCCTAACCTAATTGTGCAAAAAGCGCGTTTTTAGCTGTTTTTGAGGTTATGTAACCGAATAAGAAAAATGTCTACCACAAAAGCTAATATGGAATTTGAAAGTACGTATCTTCCCTTTTCAAACCTACTTCGATTTATTAGGATATCTTTATTTTTCACCAAAATATACCCAGAGTCAGGTGGGTTAGCATGCTTCTGGCTTGTTAGGGGTGGTTTCTACCCCTAGGAAACGGCTTCCGTAGAAATGAAAAGACACGGGTCTTATATTTTTTTATTGTTTTATCAATGTGCAAAGTTTGGTTCCAAACGACTGTACGCTTTTTTGTTGGTATTTTGTGCAGGATCTTTTGTTCTTTTTTAAAGCCCTAAATTATGGCCGCCATATTGGATCTTCTAGGCGTTATAACAAAAAACTGACACCGACAATAGAAAGGGCACCCTCGAAAACCCTTGAGGTAATATTTTGAAGAAAAAATATCGTACCGTCAGCAATAGAGAATGCGTTGTATAAATCTGAACACCTCACCGTAATAGGTTAAAACGTTAAAATAAAAAATTTCAAATTACAATATTTTGGTGAAAAATAAAGATATCCTAATAAATCCAAGTAGGTTTGAAAGGGGAAGATTAGTACTTTCAAATTCCATATTAGCTTTGTGGTAGACATTTTTCTTGTACAGTTACATAACCTCAAAAACAGCTAAAAAACGCATTTTTTGCACTTTTAGGTTAGGATATCTTGAAAACCTGACGTACAGGAGCAATTTTGAGCTCGGATTCGGATTCAGTGCATCAAAATCCTTCGGAAACGTTAGGTCTGCTTTCTGGCTTTTGACTTTTGTCAAATTTTGTCGGCCTGTGTTATCTTTGAAAAATCCAAGTAGAATGTATGTTGGAGGGGAAAACTAGCTATTTCTCTGTTGATACGTCGAATAAATATGCGATTCACATAGTTATGCAGCATCATAATTAATCTCACAACATATGAAATAAATTGTGCATTATGAAAATTGTTCTTCCTTGCAATATACTTATAATTTATCATCTCACTCTCTTGTCTAGCATCTGCTAAGATAAATATTTTGTAACATTTTTGTGGTTATAAATTGTAAGTCTTTAATTATTATTAATGATTCTAGGTATTGAGAGGTTTTATTTTAAACCCCACATTTATTGACAATACATTGAATCTCTAGTCTAAAACTTTTTAAACCTTGTTGAACAAAAAATCTTTTTATTTATGCTGACACTAACTAAACAAGTTTTTATAAACTTAAAATGGTTTGTTAAAAATACTTCGATAGAAAAAAGTAAATGGAGTTCTGCAGATGTAAATTTAAAAAATGTTTAAATTTATTTTTGAAATTCGTTTCCAGTACAAAAATTCGAAATAAATGGAAATAGGTAACCTCAGTAAAAATTGAACGACTTATAAATATTTTTTTATTATGCAAAGAACGTATCTTATGATAATATATTTTGTTTGCTTATCAGAAAAATTCCGCAGGTCTCTTAAATAACAGTCTGCTAAAATCAGTCGGTACTAAGTAGATAGTCAAATAAAAATACTTTTAATATTCAAGAAGATCCCTCCGCACATTAACACAAACAATTCTCGTTAAATGCACGGAGAAAATAAAGATATCACGTTGGCATTTTGTTATCCGAATAATATGTTTCTGAATTCAGTATTTAGCTTTCAATTAACACCGTCTCACAAGAAAGTCCGTAACCAAATTTAAAATTGATGCAACAATCAAAAAGAACTTTTATTTTTGTAAGGATTGTTGTGGTTTTTAATTTGATTCTTTAGATTAAATATATTTAGCAGATAGTAAAATAGTGGAATATTTTCTATAGAGGGACAGTGGAACTCCGTGACATTTTCTATTATTGCGTCAGAGATTTTGTATAAACGATGTACGTAGTCTATGATCGTTATCAACGACCGAAAAGAGAGAAATGAAAGTGCATTACATCGATTATATAATATACATATAAACGAAAAATACTAGTCGTTACATTATAAACGAAATGTAGAAATAATGGAAAATCTTATAATTTCAAGGTGAGAATTGTAAAATAAAAAAAGGAAACGATTAATTTAAAATTAAAATTTCTTGACGATTTATTTTACTAAAAAAGCTAAAGAAAGTCCAAACGTTTCTGACATTTTTCTAATATATGAATCTGGAGATATTTTACGAGAAAAGTTTTGCAGTCCTATTTTTAAGATTGTGATTTTTTATAAGTTTGTGTGTTTGAACATTTAATAAGATACTACATGCAAATCTATTTAAAGCAAAACAAACTGAGAAAGGTATATAACTAGGGGCAGGTTTTGGTTTTTCTCAATTTTTGTCTCGATAAATGGTAGTCCAATTATGCAAATTCGGGGGAGAATCTTTTTGTAAGAAATGGTAGTCGTGGAAAGAAGAATTAATTTGGGATTCAGGTTTGAGGAAAAAAGAAATAATTTATAAGGGATTTTGAAGCTTTTGAGTTTCAGTATTTAAAAATAGAAAAACTTGAAAGCATATAATGACTGAAAATTGCCATATAAAGGAAACTTTAAAACTTGGAAAACTTGGAAAACTTGATGTAAAAGTGAGGTGGACAAAGGAAATATATTTTTGAATCTTTTAGTTTTTCCCAGACCATTTTTTTCTAAAATCGAAGTCGTGAAAGGTCTTTGCAATAGAATTTAAATTTACATTCTTAATAGCTCTTCGTGTTTTCATAGTAATGACATCAAAATTTCGACATGGCTTTCGAAGCGCTTATTATTTCCAAGTCGATAAAGAAAAGCGCAGAAATTCGAATCGAATTAGCATTTTGCACACGAGACACGTCCGTCCAAATAAGATTGGTCAAGAACTACTATCCGCTTTTAAATTGCACACTAATTTTAGAAACATATTTAACTTCATTCTAAATTGTTAATCTCAATTTATTCAAAATAAACATTTCTTATCATAAAATTTTATAAATACTAACGATCCTAATTTGAAATCAACATTAATTTTTTTTATTTCCATAATGATTTCAAAATATTGCCAGAGATTTGAAAATATTTTCAAATATTTCAAGAGACTTTAAATAATTTGAAAAATTTCACAAAATTTTCAAAAGATTCCAGAGACGTCAGAGATTCCAAATGATTTCAAAAGATTTCAACAGACTTCAAGAATATTATTATTTTTCAATATCCTTATGGTAAATTGACATAATTTCTTTTTCTTGAACTTATTGGAAGCAAAATTATATTAGAATTTTCGAAATTTCGTGCCTTTTTCGAGAAGAAGCTGTTTATTTCCGAATTGACAAAGTAAAAAGTTCACAAGTAAACGCTGAAGAAGTAGTGTCCGCGTATTAAAAAACATTCAATTTGATTTTTCATAATTTTGATTGCTTATATTTTTTTCAATTTTTCATGGCAACTAATTGCCATTGAATACTGAATACTGAAAATTCTTTTTTGATTCGTTTAAATGATGAATACTTTATTTGATGTGTTAATCTAAAGAAAACTGTTTCTTAATTGAAAAATTAGAAACCTTATAATTTACTTTAAGAAACCCAGTCTTGAATCTTCAAATCTGAAATGCTCAAATGATTTATTCTGACAATAATGATGGATTTAGTAACGAAAGACGCAAGTGCCAGTGTCTCGAATTTTTTTTTTTTAGGTTGCAGAAACTTTTTCCTTGAAAAACAATAGAGATTTTTATGTGAACTTAAGATTAGAAAAACTATTAACGGAGTTACGAGTATACTTGTAAAGTTGTAGTAAAATGTAGGTAATAAAATTGGCAGCATGCTGGTCGTTTCGCACTTAATCAATGAATAAGTACTGGAATGTTCATTTTATCGAGGCTACTACGTTTACGATGTTTTGAGGTTTAAAGCCTCATTTCCAGGTGTATAAGACTGAGAACTGAGATAAAAGTATCAAGAGTAAGTCTTTTTTACTCAATGTCGAGAACAAAGAAGTCGATAAGCAGAAACATATAGATAAGCAGAGCACGTAATCGGCTGCAGTATGTTGGTATGCAAACCAGACACGTCATACGGTTCATTGTGATTCATTCCTCTTTGGTTCCTTTATGGATAATTCATCAAGTGCATGGCAAGGGTGAAAGTATCGGTAGAAGAAATTATGGCATAAGGAGAAAAATTATTAAATTCAAAACTCAGTTTTATTTTACCATTTCTATCTCAGCTCACATTTTTCTATTCATTAAATATGAGTAAGGGAACTAAACATAAAAAATCAATTTGAGTTCATTTTTCTATATTTGAGAATATATTGAAGCTTGAAATCCTTGATAAGAAAAAAATAAAGGCGTATTATATTTTGCCAGGCTTCTAAATCAATGACAAGCCAAAAAAACTTTTCAATTCAATACTGTTTTTAAGTTGAGAACAAAATGAAAATTCGTTTTAGATTCTACAAATTGCATATTAAATGCAGATAATTTGTTTCGCAATACTGCTCTGACTCAGGTTTCTGATCAATCTCGCTAGCGATCACCCCAAGTGAAGAGCCTTATACACTTGTTCATACATTTGTTTCGTTAGTCGTTTATCTTACATTTTCTCAACATCCTCGAACCATCTTAATCGATTTCTTTCCCATACGTCAACTATAGTGTCTCTTCTGCACAATATTCTTTGATGATTATCTCATTACCCACTTTATCCATCAGTGTTTCCGCATATTATGCTCAAGATTTTCATGTCAATCGCATTAATTTTAATCTTATCCTTTTTTGATAAGTCCACGCCTCGCTACCGTACAGTGCAGGTGGTACAAATATAGAATATTATGTATTGCCATGTTAGCTTTTTTTAATATAATTTTACTTCTGATAATGGGCCCTGCTGTATATCGATAACCTCCTTACCCTCGTTTATGCGCCTATCTAAATTCTCACGTACTTTTTTGTCACTAGTGAATAGGTGTAAATACCGAGACATACGTACTTATCAACTAGCTATATTCTTTCAACATTTAAGACAATTTTGCTTATTGTTTTTTCATTCTTTCCTTCGTAAATCATTATTTTTGTTTTATTTACGTTAATTTTAAGGTTCTTGCTGTTCATGCTTGTATTTAATTTGTTCATAATTCTTTGCAAGTCTTAGATTGATACTTCTATAATCACCTTATCATTTACGAATGCTAACCCACGTGTACCCTTACTGTTTCGAAATCCACACCTTCTTCGTAGTAGAGGGCCATTCTTAAACACTTGCCCATGAATGTAATAAATAGCCATGAGGGCATAACGCATCCTTGTCTAACACCTTATATATTATCCAAACAGTGACTCAGTTTTCCATTAACCCTAACACTCGCGTTGCTACCAGTATATACTAGTAGTCTTGCGCGCGCCACGGCGCGCGCCTATTTATCTTTGTATGAAAAAGAATAAATGAAAAGCCTATCTTTTCTATGTTATACATATTTATTGAATGCTACAAAATATTAGTATAAAATAATACAAGACATCAAGGGACGAGTTCTGTGTCTGAAACTGTAATTAATCTTTTATAATAGCATTTTAAAGAATTCTTTAGTTTTAGGTAGAAAATGAACTATTTTATTCCAAATAAGCTTTTTTTTCATTAAAGATTAATTTACATCTAATATTGATGAATAGCATTTACTACGATTTTATAGCTCACGTTGATGATAATCATATTCTTTAAATAATGAACTCTGCATTTTTACATCACAATTTTGATAAATCAATTTCGTAAAACTTTTGAGCGCGCATTGTAATAATCAACAATGACCTTATATGTTGAAAAACACATGTAATAAGCTTGTTGCCACTTGGTTAACTCTTCCCTGAAAATCTTGGTTAAGTCTCCCCAAGAATAGTTCATGCGTTCAATGTCATAAAAATTCAACTCTGGTTAAAAATTTAAAGACTTTGTTGAAAATCTTTTCATTAAAAATTCATTGAGAATTCTTTTTTTTAATGCAACTCTTTTTGGTTAAAGATTAATCTTTTTCGTTTGAAAATTTGGAAATTCAGTTTAAAATTTATATTTGTAGGTTGAAAATTTAACTATTTGGTTAAAAGTTAAACTATTCGGTGTCAAATGCAAATCTTTCATTAAAAAGCCAAATTTTTAACAAAAGCTTTTACACTGAAAATGAAAAAGTTTAATTTTCAGTTTTAAAAAATTAACGAATTTGCAGTCAAATAGTTACTTTTTCATCCAAAAATATAACATTTTAACGAAATGGTTAAACTTTTAAATAAGTAGATAAATTTTCAACCAAAAACTAAAAAATATGATTATTTTAAAACAACAACAGCTGAATTGAATAAAAAAATTCATTTCAAGAAAATGTTTACATTTGTAACCAGAGATACATTTTTAACTAAAATAATGAATCTAAAACCAAGAAACAATTTTAGTAAAGACATAAAAAAATGCATCTTAATTGTTGAACATTTTCAACAATAAATTTTAAAAAACTGTTCCCTTATAGTTTAAAAATAAAGTAATTGGTTCAAAATTCGTCTTGTTTGTATAATATTAATCTTATTGGTTAAAAATTAATCTTTTGAACATAGAATTTTTTTATGAAAAATTACATCATTTTTGATAGAAAAATGATATTTAAAAAAAAATGATCTTTTTTTGTTAAAAATATAATTTTTTTTAAACCGTCTTTTTAAACAGGGAAATTAACCTTCGCGGTTGAAAATTCATCTTCTTCATTGAGGGTTCAATTATTATTTTTTTGAAAATTCCTTCATAGTTAGTCAAAAATTAATTTATGTAAAATAAAATTGGATTATATTATTTTTGGTAGAGAATTGATATTTGAAACTAAAAATTTATCTTTTTTAGTTGAAAATTCAACTCTTTGGTTTGAGAACGCACATATTACGATGAAAATTCGTTATTGCGGTAGGACATTAGTCTTATCGTTTGAAAATTCATCTTTGTGATTAAGAACAGAACTATTAAGTTGCACATTCCGTTTTTGTCTTTTGTGGAGAATTAATTTTATGGGTAAATAATTAATCTGCTTTTTCTTATTTTTAACACCGATGTCCAAATTCGATTTTTTATTGTCTTATATGGGGAAAAAACCGTCTCGCATAATTGACTATAAAAAAAAATTTTTATCGCTCAGAGATTCTGCCAAATAATGTGTAGAACCTGCCTGATTTTAAGTGAATTCTATTTTATTTCAAATACTTTTGATAATATTGTTCTTGCATTGAAAATTAATTAAGTTGAAAATTCTATTATTTGTTTAAAACCATTTTTTTAAATAGAAAATTAATCTTTGTGTTTGAAATATCATCTTTTTTGTTAAAACTTTAACTATTTGGTGTCAAGTTCATCTCTTTTAATTAAAATTTGAAATAATCTGTAAAAAATTTCATTTTTTTGATTTATGGGTGAAAAATTAATCTATTTTTTATCATTCTTCACATAGATGCCCAAATTCGACTTTTTTGTCTCAGATCAGAAAAAAACGTCTTGCTTCATTTACTATAAAAGATTTTTAATCGCTGAGAGATTCTGCTAAATAATGTGTAGAACCTGCCTGGTTATGAGTAAATTCTATTTTATTTTAAATTCTTTTTATAATATTGTTCTTGCATTGCAAAGTAATTTAGTTGATAATTCTATTATTTGTTTTTAGAAAATTTTGTTTAATTAAAAATTCATCTTTTTTGTCAAAACTTTTACTATTTGGTGTCAAGTTCATCTGTTTTAATTAAAACTTCATTTTTTTTTGTTAAAACTTATTTTATGGGTGAGAAATTAATCTGTTTTTATTATTCTTAACATAGATGCCCAAATTCGACTTTTTTGTCTCAGATCGGAGAAAAACATCTTGCATAATTTACTATAAAAGAATTTTAATCGCTGAGAGATTCTGCTAAATAATGTATAGAACCTGTCTGGTTATAAATAAATTCTATTTTATTTTAAATTCTTTTTATAATATTGTTCTTGCATTGAAAATTAATTTAGTTGATAATTCTATTATTTGTTTTTTAAAAATTTTGCTTAATTAAAAATTAATCGTTGTGATTAAAAATTCATCTTTTTTGTCAAAACTTTTACTATTTGGTGTCAAGTTCATCTGTTTTGTTTAAAGCTTTTAATAACCTGTAAAAAATTTCATTTTTTGGATTGAATATTAACTTTTATAAACTAAAAACTTAATTATTCTATTTTGGTTTAAAATTTGATATTTTTAATTGAAACATCATCTTTTTTGTTAAAAATTATTTTATGGTTAAAGAATTAATTTGTTTTTTATTATTCTTAAAATAGATGTCCAAATTCCATTTTTTTGGTCTTATATCAGAAAAAACGTCTTGCATAATTTTCTATAAAAAAATGTTAATTGCTGAAAGATTCTGCTATATAATGTGTCGAACCTGCCTGAATTTAAGTGAATTCTATCTTATTTTGAATACTTTATATATTATTGTACTTGAATTGAAAATTAATTTAGTTGAACATTCTATAATTTGTTAAAAAAGATTTTTTTAAATAGAAAATTAATCTTTGTGATTGAAATTTCATCTTTTTTGTTAAAACTTTTACTATTTGCTGTCAAATTCGCCTGTTTTGGTTAAAATTTCAAATAACCTGTAGAAAATTTCATTTTTTTTATTGAATATTAGGTTTTATATACTAAAAACTGAATTATTCTATTTTTGTTTAAAATTTGACATTTTTTATTGAAACTTGATTTTCGTAGCTAAAAATGGAATCATTTGTTTGAAAATTCCCGTATTTTGTTGAAAATTTGTGTTTCTTATTAGAAATATAAATATGAAAACCCGATACATCCATAAACCTGAAAATAATTCATTTAATCCCTCATTTCTTCAACCATATATTGTTTAAAAGCACATAAAACTTTGGAAGCCTATACATTTTATACAGCTGTTTTGTTGTGAAGGTCAAGTGCAAAGAGTTTAATGGTACTTTTCTGATATTAAGTAAAGTTAGTGTAACATTGGTGTATTTTTAGTTATAAGTTAATGTTTTAGTTATTATTTGCATTCAATATTAACATTAGGTATTAGTTCCTGTGATGCATGGAATTTGTTATAAAATTTCATTGCCGATAAAAAATACGGTAGCAACTTATTGAGATTTTGAGGATACCCTACCGAAAAGAATCTTTGAGTATATACTAGAAATTCTTTAGGTCAAAGAATCTCAAAGAAATTCTCCGTAGGCACTCTGGTAGATATTTTTAAAGGTCCAGGAAGCTCGTTTAAATGGTCTGAAGGTTTTAAAATATCTTTTCCGAAATTGAAATAAGAATACGATCATAAATAACAAGCAGAGAGGCTATCTTAATAGAGTAGCCGACACTCAAGGGTCCTTTGTTAAGCTTTCGGATTAAAATTTAGAAGTAGATTTTTTTTAATTTCATAGTTAACAGCCTAAAACATAATAATTCGGAATCTATGGGTTTCGATGACTTCAGATATCTAACTTTTTTTTAATGCTTAAAATTGGAATTAATAGAACGTTTCTCGTAAATGGAATGAGATACGACAAAAAAGACAACATTTTTGAATTCAACTAGAAAATTGTATATCAGTATATAAGTTATAATTATAAATAAGTATAATTAGAAAATTCATCAATTAAAAAGAGTGTTAATAATTTGAAGAGAAATTTAAAAAGGGAGAGCGGATTAGCCACGACCAACCACTGTAAATAACTCTGCCCGCCCGGTACGTAACGAATACAAAAGGAACATTATATTACCGTCGCACTGTTCTTAAGACGACCACTAAAAGTATCTTGAAAAGGACCCAAATCTCTCAAACTATCTCCGAGACTATTTTGTTTCAAATCGACTTTGTTTATAGACTCAAATGGGTAAAGCTATTTCGCTAAAGAAAACTCAGAGATTTCTTTCGGTAGGGTAATATTACATTTTGCAATTCAAGAGTGAACTGCTCGCAGTAAACAAATTTGTTAAAAAGACGTAAGATGAAAACATAAAAAGCTATTTTTTATTTTAATCCTAATTAAAATAGTTTCTGTTTTTTCACCAAACATTTTATAAATTTGAATGAAATCTTTGTGTAATTTGTAAGAAAAATTTCAGTAAAGCTGAACTTTCTTAAAGGTTTTGCAGTACATTTTCGTAACCTTTCATAGCAAAAAATAATATTTGATAGATTATTGTAGATATATACGGAAGATTTAAGTGGCCAAAACTATCTAATTCTGCGTCCAGCAGTTCGCTTTTGTATTCTAAAATTAATTCCTAACCTCAAAATTGAAAAAGTTGTTATCGCATTTTCCACCAGTAATGGACTTTAATAACAAGTTCCATGCTTCATAGAAATATTACTTAATGTTAATGTGTATATTAAGAACAAATAATAGATTAAACATTAACTTATAATTTAAAAAATACTAACCCTACCGATAGAAATCTCAGAGTATATGATAAAGATTCTCAAGGCTCTGAGAAGCTCGGAGAAATTCTCCGCAGTCACTCAGGTAGATATACTTAATGGTTCAGATAGCTCGTTCAAATGCTTTGAAGGCTTTAAAATGTTCTTTCCGAACTTGAAATAAAAATACGATCATAAATAACAAGCAGAGAGGCTCAAATTGAAATAAGAATTCGATCATAACTAACAAGCAGATGCCCTGTATTGCGACTCCAGTGGTACGGGTGGAAAGGTGGTGGTAAATGAGTTTTATCGACCTCGAAAATGTATTCGATTATTATTCCCAACAGTGATTCAAAAATACCTGCGCATGCTTGAGCTGTGCGTCGCTCTCTGTCTGTAGTTCGCGTACGTATTTAAAAATCAAGTACAGACGCGCACCGTAGCCAATGAACGTCACTCAAATCCAAGCAAGCGCAGATCAAGCCAGCTCCGTTGGGATCATTTAACTTCAAGAAAACGCGTGTAACGTTCCATTACTGCCTAACTCACGGTGACTCACGAGTGTCCCTTTCGCACGCGTGTAGCTATCAAAGAACGAGCAATCGTGACAATTTTTTCAATATTTTCCAACTCTGTCTAATCCATCCATAACTCGTGTCTCTTGCATATAGCAATGAAAATCGAGTAGTGTGACAATCGAAATCGACAATATCGTTTAAAGATTTCATATTAAGGATTGTTTTTATTGCTTGTAGGAGCAATTTATTGATTTCGTATTCTTTCAGGGCTTCCCAATGTTTACTTCTATCCACCTTGTCATTTTCTTTTTTCTATGCTAACAAAAGCACAGACAACTTTTTTTCCTACTCTCAAACTTCTTTCTGTGATCTTTTTTAAGCTAAATATTTTATCCGTACATGATATTCCTGGAATAAATTCACTTTGGACTTCCCATCTTTTTTCTTCTGTTATTTTCATTGCCCTACGAATAAGTAATTTTGAGCATATTTTACTTACGTACTTAATAAGAAGCCCTGGTTAAAATGACAGGTTAAAATCCAATTGAAACCGAAAAAGAACCGGTTATATACCGTTTCCGTCCTTACCCGGTTCTATACGGTTTTCATTTGGTCTTTCATTTAGTTTTGTGTGATCTATCTGGGTCTACCCGGTCCTTATCCGGCAAATGGTAATAAGAAGTAAGTTGTTTAAATATTCTACCTGCGCCTACCCGGTTTTTATGGTCAATGGAAACAAAATGAAAATAATAATCATACAAAATAAGAATTCTACTCGGATCCTATCCGGTCTCTGTATGACAATCGACGCTTGTGAACCGGCTATCTGGTGCTGTCCGGTTCCTAACTGGCATATGGAACCAGAAATTAAAATAGGAAAGTAAAATAGGCAAATGGAACCAGAATTTAAAATAAGGATATACTTTTTTACTCGGTTCCTACCCGGTCTCTTTAAGGCGTATGTACACTTGTAAATTATTTAGTCAAAGTGTACCGGCTACCTGGTTACACCCCGGTTCCTATCTGGCAAATGGAACCAGAAATTAAAATAAGGATATTCTTTTCTACCCGGTTCCTATCCGGTCTCTCTAAGGTACCTGGAGACTTGTGAATTATTAAGTGCAAATGCACCTACTACCCGGTTGGTATCTGGCAAATGGAACTAGAAATTGAAACAAGGATATATAATTTTCTACCCGGTTCCTATCCGGTCTCTTTAAGGCATATAGACACTTGTAAATTATTTAGTGAAAGTGTACCGGCTACCTGGTTCTACCCGGTTCGTATCTGGAAAATGGAATCAAAAATTAAAATAAGAATATACTTTTTTACCCGGTTCCAATCCGGTCTCTTTAAGGCACATGGCTACTTGTAAATTTTTCAGCTCTATACTACAATCTGCATCCAACAACCTGGATAGTCACACAGACAAGGAAATAATTTAATTTAGTCAAAAAGTTCTACTTATTATTAGTCATATGTGACTAAAAATTTAGTCAAAAGTTGGAAACAGTGTATTAAAAAAAAAAAATAGTGAAATACAACTAATATTTAATAAAAATGTTTACTAAAGTAGATTAGTGACCAATTTCTTAATTATCTTTACAAGTTATTCCTCTTATTAGTTGATATTATTTATCATTGAAATATTGTACATATTTCTATCAAATTGTCACTAAAGATAAATCAATTTTTTTAATTCTTGGCTGACCCACATATAATCCCGATAAGTTTCCAATAGGAACCGATAACAAAGGGGTACATATTTTTGCGTTCCTGATATAATCGTCGATTACTACAATATTCCTGATACATTCACTAAATATTCCCATACACGTATTCTTTCAATATTCCTAGATATTTCTGGTATTCTTGATATTCTTTATAATATCAAATATTTTTGATATTCCAAAATATTTCGAAATATCCCTAAATATTCACAAATATTCTGACATATTCCTCGCTTTTCTTTTGCACTGTACAAGTTTTTAAAGATTTAAAATTACACCAAACTCTCGTTTTCAGTCATTCCGTTCTCAGCTTTCCTAGAACTGGTGGCTCACGCAGTTTCTTAGGTGAGTAGGGCAAGAGCGGTTGCGACCTCATTTATATAGATACATATTAAAATTGGAAATGAGTGAGCTGGCCCTCACTGTTAATGTTATTGTCCTCCAGAAATCAATTCATGGCCATTCGAAGGCAACGTGCGAAACTTGACTGAAAGCGAGAGTTTGATGTAAAAACATATTTTCAAGTGTTTAAAAGGATTCGAATGAATTTCAAAATAATTTCACGGGATTCAAACATTATTTTAAATTAAAAAAGATTAAAGTCCATAAGTGAATTTAAAAAGATTTTAAGTAATTTTAAAGAATTTAAAAAGATTTTAGAAGAATTCCAAAAAGTATAAATCCAATGAAGGATTTAAGAAAAAAAACTGGTAAAAGTAGCATTTTTCACAGATACGTTGGCAATAGCTTTATAAAGATATTGTAAAAAGTTCCCAATCATATGTATACGGCAAAGGTCCGAAATTCTGAAAAGTGTTAAACAATTACATGTTTTTTTAAATTACTCGAGAACTGTTGATTTTAGGTCGAATATGGTAATGCGAAAGAATGTTCATAATTTTATAGTGCACAAAAAAGTTTTTATCTATTGTAGACCTATACTGTCAACGGCTGCACTATAAAATAGGATTAGCTGCATAATTATTTTATTTCTGAACAAATAAAATAAAAGCTATAATTATCCTGGAAAAAACGTCCGAAATATATGACGCGATTTGTACTGCAGCAAATTCAGGTTCCTGTTAAAAAAAACGACCAAGTCATTTGCATGACAAACTATCAGTATCAAATGAGCTCAACTTCAGTGTACAATTTGATATGTTTAAGGGGATGCTTTTGAGATAAAACTTTTTGCAAGTGTTCATCCATTTTCATACAATGTATTTTCCAATTTGTAGGTCAGAATAATAATATTTAGGGCCTCTTTTAAAGCTTTAAACAAGTAAATTTCAAAATGTATGCTATGATATCGGAAGCAGCGGCAGCGGTGATTATGAGTCCTAATGGACGCAATCGGAGTGGGGGCAAGAACTGTCACCTCTTTCGATGATATTGAACCTTTCGAAATTTTTTTGCTCACTTTTCCCGACACTAGGCTTGGCTTTGGGGTGGCCATGACGTCACTGCAATGCAGATTCTCAATGGGGGAAATTTCAAAAATAAAAATAAATTTATAAAATAAAATTAATGCAATGCACATTAAACCATATTTTTATTCTATGAAAAATATATTCTGCTTGATAAATTAAATAAGAATAATTAAAACATATCCTTAAGAACCTATAAAAAACCATTATTACAAAAATGATTTTTTTATTTTCAAACGAGTAAGCACTAGAAAATTGTGATGGAATTTACTTCACACGTAGAGGTTAAAAACTTTTCATCTATTACATTCTCATTTAGGGGTTAAATCTTCTATGTCAAGATTGTTTTTGGCAATGTTAACAACATTTTATTGAAGTGGACTGGGAAAATATGGCCGCTTCCACAAAACACGTTTTTTATTATTGCTTGCGATGAGCATGATAACTCCGGGAACGATTGTCTGCAATTCAAAATCTAAAAGTACACGTATTAGAGTTGCTACAGATCTCATAGTTTCGGAAAATCAGGAAATGTCAGGGAAAATATGATAGAGTTCGGGTATTTTCGATAAAGTCAAATTATTTGTATTATTATGATTAAAAATCGCAACTATTTAGTTATAAATTAATCTGTGTTTGTTAAGGATTCAAATTATTTGGTTGAAAATCCTTTTTATTTCGCTGAATTCAACTATTTTTTGTATAAAATTAAAATCCTTTTTAGTTAAAATATCAAATATCACGTTTTTCATTAAAAAATTATCTTCTTCGGTTAATAATTCCATAACATAGTTGGAAGTGAAACTATTTTGTTCAACATTAATTTATTTGGTTGATAACTGATCATTTTCGTTGAAATCTCATTCATTTTTTGATTAGAAATTGCTTTAAAAATTCAAATATTTTATTGAAAATACCTGTATTTTGTCTAAAAATCATCTTTTTGGATTGAAAATGAGTTGTTTTCTTATTCACAATTCATTTCTTTAACTGAAAATGTAAATGTTACAATTTTTTCTCGGAAATTGATCTTTTTTACTGAAAATTTAACTACTATCGGCGAGATAGTCAAAAAAAGTGCTAGCGCAACAAAAAAACAGTGATTTAAAAGCTGAAAGTGTTCTACGTAAATGAGCTTGAAGACGTTCATGTAAAAAAATTGTTGTGCTTAGCAGACTGAAAAAAAAGTAAGGATTTTCGACTACATTTAAGAACAGTCAAGTTTAGAGTATTATTTCTTATACAAGTATTATTATAGTATTATTATAGTATTATTTCTATACACCGTTGTGAACCAGATGCAGTTTCTTCGACCCGTGGCCAGGTGCCATCCAAGCATTCAGAACAAGGGGCCGAAGAATGGCACCAGCGGTCAGCAGTAAAAAAAGCCCCCCCTGCTTTCTGTCACTTGTTTTCCAACAAACAAAAAGTCTAAAAATATCGCGATTTTCACAAAAAAAAGACCAACACATCCTGCCGGGTGATTGCAAATAAATACAGAGCCTATCCATTACAGTTTTCAATTTGAATAGCTTTAATATCTGTATTAGAACTGAAGATAATATAGTTGCACATTTTTGTAATTTTAAGCAACAATTTTTATTATTTTTAAAATTTCTCAACTGCAACTGGTTCACAACAGTTTTCCTCATGCTCATGAATTTTTTCAAATTTTTACCATCGCCCCTTTTTTTTACATTTTTCAGTCTGCTAAGCACAAAATTTTTTTAGGTGAAAATTCGTCTTTTTTGTTATAAGCGTACTCTCAATTGTTCAAAATTGATCTTTTTTTTACAAATTCATTTCTTTTCTAGAAAATTTAGCTATATTGATGAAAAATTTTTTATTATGTTTTTTTTTGTTACAAATTTATTCTACGAACTGAAAATTTAACTATTTTATGTTTGGTTTAAAATTGATCTTTTCATTTAAGAATGAATGTATTTGGTTCAAAATTCAATTATTTTTTAGTTGAAAATCCACTCGAATTATTCCAAATGATTTGCAAAAGTTACCTTCTTTGATAGAAGCTTAATCTTTTTCGTTAAAAAATTATTTGTTTTGTAGGAAATTTAAGAGTTCTATTTCTTTTTAACAACTCATCATTCATATGATCGAAAAATAACTATTCAGTTAAAACATCGTCTTTCTTGTGGATAGAAGATTCATCTGATGTGTTGAAAATTCGTTTCTTTTTAGTTAAAAATATATATTTTTAGTTGAAAATAAATTAATTTGGCTGAAACATCATTTTTGTTTTGTTTCAAATTTACTTCGCTATCGGCAAATTTAACTATTTAATATTTTGTTTGTAAACTTATTTTTCTTAGTTGAAAATTTATATACTTTATTTGAAACTATCTTTTTTGATAGAAAAGTCATCTTTTGAGTTTAAAATTGAATTATTTTGTTGAGAATTCATACTTTTGTATAAAAATGGATCGGTCTAACTAAAAATTTAATTCTTCTATTCTTGGTTAAGAAATTATTTATTTTTCAACAAAAAATTTTTGTTGCAAATTAGTTGTTTCTTTAACATTTATTTTTCTAAAAGGATAACTTTCCTAATTTTGATTAAAAATCATCTTTTTGGATAACAATTCATGTACTTTGTTGAAAATTAATCTTCTTGACAGAAAAATAAGCTTTTGGGTTAAAAATTCAACGAACTATTTGGTTAAAAATAAATATTTTTGGTTGAAGATTCATCATTTTAGTTAAAAATTCAATTCTTCGGTTCAAAATTTATCTTCTTGACTCTAAAACACAACTAAAAAGTGTTTCAAATATATTTAGGAGCGAAATTTTTTTTGCATTAGCAATATTAATCTTCTATGGGTATGGTTGTTTTTATACATAGAAGAATTTATCAACTGGAATATTGTAGCAACCCTTAATAAGGCACTATTTAATGCGAATAATAAGTTTTCTATTACTATGACTGTTTTTATCATTTGTTTGTTCCTTTTAATTAACCCAAATATCAATTCAAATTAAATTCATATACATTGGTACCACTGCTGGCTGCATGTATAATTCAGCAGAGGACTTTTAATGGGCCTTTTAAGCATATACTTAGTGTAATTTTCACCAAAAACACTATTTAGTCCCCTTCTTTCCAAATTGCTTCAATGATGAATAGTTTTATTATTTAGAAATGAGTTTCATACAATCATTATTACATGCGCATTTTCTAACAGCCAATTATTTGAACCTTTTAAATACGTTTCGCAGAATGATAAGCATAAGAAAAATGTGTTTTCATGAATGAGAACCTGCATTGCAGTGACGTCACGGCCACCCGAAGGCCAAGACTATTGTCGAGAAAAAAAAAATTCGAAGGGTTGACTATCATCGAAAGAGGTAACCGTTCTCGTTCCCGCTCCCATTGCTGTCATTAGGACTCATAATCACCGCTGCTATCGATATCATAGCTTAAATTTTGAAATTTACTTGTTTAAAGCTTTAAAAGAGGACCTAAATATTATTATTCTGGCCTACGAATTGGAAAATATATTGTATGAAAATGGAGGAACGCTTGCAAGAAGTTTTATCTCAAAAGCATCCCCTTAAACATATCAAATTGTACACTGAAGTTGAGCTCATTTTATACTGATAGTTTGTCATGCAGATGACTTGGTAGTTTTTTAAAAACAGAAACCTGCGTTTGCTCCAGTACAAATCGCCTAATATATTTCCGAGGTTTTTTTTTCCAGGATATTTTAGCTTTTATTTTATTTGTTCAGAAATAAAATAATTGTGCAGCTAATCGAATTTCATAGAGCAGCCGTTGACAATAGGTCTATAATAGATAAAAACTTTTTTGTGCACTATAAAATTATGAACATTCTTTCGCATTACCATATTCGACCTAAAATCAACAGTTCTCGAGTAATTTAAAAAAAACATGTTATTGTTTAACACTTTTCAGAATTTCGGACCTTTGCCGTATACATATGATTGGGGACTTTTTACAATATCTCTATAAAGCCATTGCCAACGTATATGTGAAAAAATTCTACTTTTACAAATTTTTTTCTTAAATCCTTCATTGACTGAACTATTATTTGATTTAAAAAATGTTTAACTTTATAATCAAATTCCAAAAAATTTCGAAATATTTAAAAGAGTTCAAGATATTTTTAATGTATGTAGAATTTAAATGAGTTTTAAGATCAATAATAATTTTTAATATTTTTAAAATCAAAAATCTTAGTACATATATTATTATAAGCGTAACGATATTTTTTAAAGAATGGGTTACAAAAATTTGCAGACGGCCCTGCGCAGCTGTAAGTTATATTTCAGGTTTTGTTTTTAATACTTCAAGCTAGGTTAGCCGAGAGACTTAAGGCGTTAGGAATGCCAAACTAACAGGGTTTGAACCCGCGACGAATAAAAATGTGCATAGCATGCAGACAATTTTAACTTTTATTAAACTATCCATCGTATTCTCTAGTATAGGATTATTTCTATAAAATTTATCGGATTTTTTTTGTCGTGTATAATACACATGTAGAAATACGGTAGATGTTATCTGACCCCAGATAGAACCCAGTCAAGTGCCGGGTATAAACCAGGTCCAATCCCGACTACAAACCGGATACAAATCTTGAAGGTCCCGGATGAGAGCCATACAGAAGCCGGAGATAAAAATATCATTCCAGATAGAATCCGATCAAGGGCCGGGTATAAACCGGGAATAAGATCCGGGTACGTTTCAGATAGACATCACCCAAATACCGGGTAGGAGTTTTAAGGAACCGTGTAAGACCCATGTGGAAATCCAGTAGATGTTATCTGATCCCGAGTAGAACCCAGTCAAGTGCCGGGTATCAACCAGGTCCAATCCCGAATACAAACCTGATACAAATCTTGAAGGTCCCGGATGAGAGCCATATAGAAGCCGGAGATAAATATATCATTCCAGATAGAATCCGATCAAGGACCGGTTATGACCCGTGGATAAAACCCGATTCTAATTCCAATAACGCCAGATAAGAATCAACTTCCATCCGGTTCTTATCTGCGTTCTATGCGTCATTTTAAGCAGGGTGATACATCTGTAATTATTTCAGTTGCTTTTATCTAGGATTTCTCCCATCTCGATACACAAATTTATTAATTCGCACAGCCTGCGAGGTATGTACTTGCCACCGTATTTAAGCATTTCAGAGTTAATACTGTCTACACCGGCAGCCTTATCGTTTTTTAAGTTCTTAATTATATCCCTGACCTCAGTGATATCGATTTTTTCAATTTAGTTTTTAACTTATCGTGTTCTACGTCGCAGTTGTGTTGCCCTATAGCTTCATCTCCAATAATACCCTAAAATAGACTCTCAAAGCATCTAGTATTCCATATGCATCATTTAGTATTTCACCTTTACTGTTTCTCGTCCATGCTGCTAAACTCTGCACTTTTAGTTCCTTTCATATTTTTATAAAGCAATTTTTTGCTTCCTTGAAAGTCGTTTTTTTTTACTCTTCTTCTGTTCTAATTTTATCTTTACTTTCTTTGACTACTTGCTTTACTATCCTCTTATTGTGTCTGTAATCATTTTCACGTATATTTATCTCCTCATCACTATGAGGCCAGTGGTGTTCAACTTTCTTAGATACGCTTGTTTCTTTTCATGAACGGCTGCGCGGATTTCATCATGCCACCAGGCATCAACAGAAATTCTTCCTACAACCGCAGTACCATACACGTCGATCGCACAACTAATAATGATTTCTCGGAACACGATCCATGCGCCCTCTATATCTTTGCTGCTTATAAGCGCCTACCAGGTTGCCCAATCTATGCGTTCGTTTGTCTTATTCTTAAAATCTTTTCGCAATTGTGGGTTCCGTAAATTCTCAATCTTGCTTTTCGTTTGTTTCGTTTGTTTGGTTCTCTTTCTTCGCCATCCCTGACCTAAGTTTATTTTAGAGAACAGGGTAATGATCAGTATTGCATTCAGAACTCCTCATCGCACTCGTATCTTTTATTAGTTCTCTTAGTCTTTCATCCGCAACAACAAAGTCAATTTTACTGTGGCTGTTACCTTTACACCAGGTATATATGTAGATAATTGTATTCCTAAACCAAGGGTTTGTGATAAACAAGCCCATTTCTAAGCGTAAGCTAACTAATCTGTCTCCGTTATCATTTTTCGTGGATCCCCGAAATTACCTGTTACGCTCTCTTTTTCCGGACGCTAGACGCCAACCCAACAATTCATATATCCTATAAACTTTTTTTTTCTTTGGTCAGAGTGCAAATATTTATTGTATCATTGAAAGTGCCCCAGAAGGCATGTTTTACTTCTCTCGAATCACAATCAACTGGGGCGTGGCATGCTATGATAAATAATCTTCTTATTCATATTTCCATTCTAACCCACAGCAATCTAGGAGATACATATCCTTGATCTCTGAGATGCTGCTTCGCATTTTTATTCATAATCGAAACTACTCCTTGCCTACCATGTGATTTACTGTTTACTGGTCGATCTGGTTGTCTTAGAAATTCGACTCAGTCGTATCGGATGGTCGATTCAATTATCTCAGACAGCCGACGTGGTAATTTCGGATGGTCGATTCGATCATTTCAGGGTCGACTTGATTATATCTAAGTGTCAATCAAAATATGTAAGGAAGGAAAATTAGATTATCGCAGCGGGTCAATTCGAAAATCTGAGTAAGCATTCTGATAATAACCTTTAATAAAACATTACTAATTCGTATAAAAATAGTTGCAACTGTAATTAATGAGAATAAATGTATGAATTTAATTTTAATGCTTTTTATACGAATTAGTATTATTTTTACTGATGATTGGTATAAAATAAAAACTATTCATGAATTGATAAGTCATCATACTATGCAATTTGTATAATTTCATATACGAAGTCAGATATAGAGTATACAATATTCAACATGGTAGTCAAAAACATTACATAAATTATAAATAAATAAAATATAAATATAATTTAATAAAATCAATTATAAGTTAGTTATGAAGGGGTTAAATTCGCTAAATACTCTTGTTATCAATTCATATTTATTATTATCATATATAACTTATTATATAGAACTTATATGATAACTTACTGGACTGCACTTTACCTAACAGAAAAACACGCCAATCAACAATCAGAGCTTTCAATTACAAGGTACAAACAACTGTACATAAGTGACAACGCATTTTTTATTATTATTATTACACCATTAAGCCATTTCCCTTTCGGGGTAGGCGTGACTCACTCGGCAGGGGAAAGGAGTAGTGTGTGGAAGGGATAGAGATTTTTCAGATTGATCCACAATTCTCGTGCTATTTAAGTAAATAACACGTTCGTTCCGCAACACTGCTCCGACCCAGGTTGCTGATCAATCTCTCTAGCAATCACCCCAAGCGAAGAACCTCACGAAGTCGTTATGTAAGGTTCCCCACTTGGGTCCATCAGTAGCCAAGGTCTTTGTTTCAGGCGTCATTTACTCTACTGACACTCTTTTTATTAACTATTTGCCGCCATACTTTCCTGTCCTAGCACACTTCTCTAGCTTCTTTTATGTCCATGCATTTTTTTATGCAGGCTCTCGTGTTTCTGTGACTTCTTATGTCTCTTCTAACCAGGGTCTCATTTACACTATTACTAGCTTGCTGCTACTTAGTGTCTACTAGCGTCTCTTCTGTACCACATTCTTTTAGAATTATCTCGTTACTTACTTTGTGCACCAGGGTTTTCCCGCATTTTATGCGCATGAATCTCATGTCAATTGCGTTAATTTTACTCTTATCTTTTTCTTGATAAGTCCATGTCTCGCTACCGTATAGTATAGTCGGTACAAATATAGAATTATGTATTGCCATTTTAGCTTTATTTGATATATTTTTACTTCTGATAAGGGGACCTGCTCTGCCAATAACCTTCATACCTTCATTTATTCATCTATCTAATTCCTCATCTATTTTCCCGGCCCTAGTAAATAAGCTATCAAGGTATACGAACTTATCAACTTGTTCACTTCTCTCATCATTTAATAAAATATTGCATAGTGTTTTCTCACTTTTTCCTTCGAACACCATAGTTTTTGTTTAATTTGCGTTAATTTTGAGGCCCATGCTCTTCATGCTTGCATCTAGTTTATTCAACATTCTTTGTAGGTCTTCG
>NC_046665.1:40842633-40857438 GCF_010883055.1 Belonocnema kinseyi
CTAACTCCTTGAATAATATCGAAACATTCACTCAGTTTCCCATTCACTCTTACACTCGCTTTGCTACCTGTGTATATTGTTTTTATAGCTTGTAAGATCCATGCATTTTAATCATAATTAATTCAATTTAATTAATTTAAGTTGGATCACAAACATTTAAAGCCTTGTTTCAACCTTAATCTAAAAAGTAATACTAAGCGTTCAATACCCTAGAAAAACAATAAATAATCAATTACCATAACAATCATTATATCAGTTTTTTATTTAAATAAAAGTAAAGATTTTAAAGTAGAAAGTCAAATGTTTTGGAAAAAAGTGGATTTTTAAATTAGAAAAATGAATCTTCAACAAAAAAGATAATTTTCAATAAAAAATTAGCAATTTTAAACAAGATTCTCAAACTAAAAGTTAAAATATCAACAAACAAGAATAATTTTCTACCCCAAAAGACGAATTTTTAACAAAGGAGATTCACAGAAAGAAACAAAATGTAATCTTTACAGTGATTTCACAGTCAACTTTACCTGTTACAACTCTATTAAATCTTGTTTTGTTTCGATGCAACAAAGTTCAACTTTATCTACTTGAAAATTACCCGCAACAAAAATTTACTTGTGATCTGTATGTATTAGTTTTTTTTTACTTAAAAAAACTGATTTTTAATAAAATACAAGAATTTTGCATTCTTTGAATATACAGGATGAAGTTTCAACCAAACATGAAGCAAAATTATATATTTTTTAAGCCAAAAAGAGATATTATCTACAAAGAGTTTAATTTTCAACATACAAAATATAATTGCTAAACTAAAAAGTTTACTTTTCAAGCCAGAAAATATTAATTTTCTACGAAAGAGTAGAATTTTCACCATAAAAGTTAATTTAAAATGAAATGCTTGAATTTTCAAACAAACATGAAACGAATTTTTACCAAGATAGTTCAATTTTAAACCAAGAAATAAAGTTTCCAGAAAAAAATGCATTTTTAATTAGATTATCAATCTAAAAGTAGAATTATTAACAACCTTGTTTAATATACGTGGTAAAGAATATGGAATAGTTACATTTTTCGATAAACCAAATTTTAACGATAAAAGCGAATTATTAGCAAAGTTAAATTTTCGGCCAAATATTTTAATTTTCAAGACAAAAGGACGAATTTCCTACAAAGCAGTGAAATTTTTACCACAAAAGTTTAATTTGATTGAAATATTCTAATCTTCAATCAAAAATTTGAACTTTCAACTAAAAAAGCAATTTTTTTAACCAAAGAGTTTAATTTTCACCTGAAATAGATCAATCTTTTACCAAAAATTAAATAGTTGTAACAGATTTACTTTCAACCCAGCATGGAACGAATTTTCATGAAAATGGTAACATTTTCTTCCAAAGAAATAAACCTTCAACTGAAAAATGAAATTTTAACAAAGCAGTTGCGTTTTCCACTAAATAATAGAATTTTTAATTAATCGAAATACCTAACTAGATTTAAGTTCTTAGCCCCCCCCCCTCCCCACAATCAAATTTGCAACCTACTTTATGAAAAGTACCGTCAGGCCACTTTTTATTCTAAGACTATTAAGTATATTAAAACCACAAAAACTGTGTAACATCCTTGAAATTATAAAATATTTTTATTTAAAGAAAAAACAATCTTTTACAAAACGTTGAATTTTTTTATCGCATAGATGACTTTTCAACAAAATTAATAAATTTCAAAGACAGAAAAAAACGATTTTTGCATATAAAACAATCGATTTTTTTACCCGAAAACAAGAAAGTTCAAACCAAAATTTCATTTTACTCAAAAGGGAAGTTTTAATAAAAGTGTTTAATTTTCTACCGAAGATACGAATTTCTACTAAAATTCTGAATCACAAAAGAAATGAATTTGTAAGAAATTACATCAATTTTGAATCGTATGGTTAAATTTTGAAACTAAAAAGATTAATTTTTGAACAACAATAAAAAATGTCATTTTTCATTGAAAAATTAATTTTATATTAAGAAAAATGAATCTTTCGCAAAACAGTTGAATTTTCAAAACAAATAGTCGAATTTTATATACAAAATAGTGTAAATTTAAACCCGATAATATGACATTTTTATGAGAAAGTGAATTTCAAATTAAATAGTAGTTAAATTTCAAGTTAAAACGTTTACTTTTTGACCTTAAAAATAAAATTTCAACAAAATACATATATTTTTAACCAAATAGTTGAATTTTAAATTGAGAAGATTAATTTTCTACCCTAAAAGACGAATTTTTGACAAACTACATCCATTTTGAATCAAGCAGTTGAGTTTCTAAAATTAAAAGATCATCTTTTAATCAGAAACAAATAAGGTGCATATATAGGTGCATATAGTTAAAATATAGTTAAATTAATTTTCAACTGAAGACATAAATTTTATTCCAATTTAAAATAAGGATATAAAGAAATATAAATAAAGTGGAACTGTCCCTGATGGTTAATTACTTCTGAATATATTGTGCAATGAAGCTGGCCCTGCAACGAGTCCCTACACGAATATCATGGATCTCAAGGGTGGAAGGATGTTAGACCTGAACAATAAAGATTAACTTTAAATGAATAAATACAATTCAAGTTTAAGCTAAATAGATTAATGCTGGAATTACCAGTGATTCCTGAAATAATGATAATCTCGTGCAAACTTACATTAACCTCAAAAATATTAGAATTTAATATCTCAAATGTCAGATTAGTTATTAGTTATTATTATTACTATTACTCATTAAAAAAAGGTACTTTCAGAATAAAATGATTTAATTAAATCCTCAACAGATGCACGCACTTTACACATGCACAGAAAAAACGAAAGATAAAGTTTGCATCAATTCCAGGTGAAAGATTCACCGCAACGAAAATTAACCTTGCCGGATAAACTTTACATGAATCGAAAATAATTTTCGATTTTTAACCTTGCCTGGATAATCTTTCGCCTTATAAATGCTCCATTTTGCATTAAGAAAGTTTTAATTCCTCTACAATAGTCTAATTTATTTCGGAGGAAATATATCAGTAAGAACAATTTTTTTTTGTGTTTTCTGTTACTGATTCTACATGTTTTAACGAAATTTCGGTGAAACTTTTACCGAAATATTTTTAATTTATAACCGTTGCAAGTCTTCTCTGCAACAAATTTTAACTTTTGTTTTTCCTGCGTCATTTTAAATCTGGTGTCCCGATTTATAACTCGAATTCACTCATACATTGCCATTTTCCCATTGCTGCTAAGGACGCCGTAGCAGACTACAGCTTTTATTCCATCGTAGGATAAACTTTCGCCAAATAGCATGTAAACTTTAACAGCGGGAAATTTTACATGCAACAAAATTTAACTTCAGTTTTTTCTGTGTGAATACTACAGGGTAAAAACTTTCTTTTCTTGACGGATAGAACTCCTGCATGGTGGCGAGGTGACCTTTAAATTTTCAAGCGCATGATTGACGCGCAAAAATCAAGTAATTGACCATACGCTATGGCTTAGCTGCACCTTCGTGGAGTGTGTCTAATGTTCTCATAAAAGTCAGACTGGTTATAAACTGAGAGTATTGTTAACTGTGTTGAAAAAATTTTAGAAGGACCATTCGACCATATAGAAGGAATGTCTGATTACTGTTTCTAACTGTTGCACTTGTGTATTTCGATTCAAAGTAATGTCCAAGACTACCGGAAATATAACATCACCAAATATTAGTTGTCGTTTGTAGTTTTATTATAAACTTCCAAAATTTTGAAAAAATTTGTTCTTATTGTTTCTCAAATCGAAAATTTCCTACAGTTTTTACCAAAAATATCGTGTACAACAGGTTCTGAAAATAAGCAGTTACAACACGGAAAAATGTTAGTCGCTTAAATTTTAAGCGATTATTTGAAGAATCTTGGACAGAGAAAAAAGTCTTCAAATGTTACAATGACTTTGAAGAAACAATAGAAAACTATTTGTAAGATGTAGAATAAAGTCGACTAATATTTAAAAACTAAGTCGCAGAAAAAAGTCGAGTGATTCTTATGTAAAAGTATTTTATGAACTAAGCGATCTTCTCCAATAAATACTCTGAAGGTTAACAATATTTGAAAGAGTTTCTCTAGAGTTTACATGATAGTCGAGGAATTTGAAAGAGATAGGATTTAAAACATAATTTTGTACATTATAGTATAAATTTGATCAGATTTTATATTATTTTAAACGGAGTTTTACATTTCTTGCTCAAGATAATTTAAGAGACGAGAAATTAAAGAACTGAGACACCTCAGCTTATAGAACTTAGTCGAAAATTTAACTATTATTAAAAATTAATTTTTTTTATAGAAAATTAGTCTTGGTGGAAAATAAATTTCTTATGTGCAAAGTTATTCATTTATTTGAACAAAAGTGCCTTTTTTTAGTATAAAATTCAGCTTTTTGCTTGAAAATTTAACTTATTGTTTAAAAATTTAACTATTTTTTAAAAACAATTACAATTTTTTTTAGTTTATGTATTTCCTTCAAAATTTATTTTTTTTGCAGAAAAATAATTGTGTTTTAACCAACTGTTTGTAATACAACTAGTCACTAATATTAATATAATATTTTACAAATTATAAAATTAGCATTAATAGTATATATAATAGTAATAATATCCATATTATATACATAAAATTTTTAGATTGTTCTAGAATTCTTGTCATATTTATTTAAATAACACGTTCGTTCCGCAACACTGTTCCGACCCAGGTTGCTGATCAATCTCTCTAGTAATCACCCCAAGTGAAGATCCACACAATGTCGTCATGTAAGGTTCCCCACTTGGGTCCATTAGTGGTCAAGGTCTTTTATTTCAGGCGTCATTTACTCTACTGACACTCTTTTTATTAACTATTTGCCGCCATACTTTCCTGTCCTGGCTTCTTTTATGCCCATGTATTTTTTCATGCAGGCTCTCGTGTTTCTGTGACTTCTTATGTCTCTTCTAACTAGGGTCTCGTTCACACATTCTAACCATTCTTTCCGCGGTCTACCTCTGGGCCCGCTGCCATTTACTTTACCTCGATACACTTGTTTCGTTAGTCGTTCGTTTGGCATTCTTTCAACATGTCCGAACCATCTTAACCAATTTCTTTCCCATGTATCTACTAGCGTCTCTTCTGCACCACATTCTTTTAGAATTATCTCGTTACTTACTTTGTCGATCAGAGTTTTCCCGCACATTATGCGCATGAACTTCATTTCAATTGCGTTAATTTTACTCTTATCTTTTTACATTCTCATCATTTATGATTGAGAAAGTATTAGAATTGTCGGAAATCTGACATCACAGTTTTTCAACGGATTTCCACGTTTCGAGACCCCTGAATCCAAAAATCAGGTTTTCACGATGGCGTCTGTCTGCTGCCTGTCCGTCCGTCCGTAAAAACGATAACTCTCGAAAAAATGAACGAATTAAATCCATCTTTGGCACACTTTTTCTAGGTCCTAAAAGAAAAAACAAGTTCGTTAACCAGCCATTTTTTATAGAAATTCAAAAAGTGAGCGCATTTTGAAAATTTTTGAAAATTTTTGAAGCCGAGAAACGCACGATATGAAAAAAAGTGAAAAAAAGAAAAACATTTCTTTTTTAAATTTCTACAAGATTATCATAACCAATTTTTGTATTTTCTTCAAAAATCGAAAATTCAAATTTTGATTGCACAAAAAATAATGTAAAATAAAACATTCCATTTTGTGGACAAACTATGTAGGATGTCTGTCGGAAATCGAGTGCGCAGCGCGAGTGTCACGATGAGAATGTGTACCTCAAAGCCTACAGAGCTTTGAGAAACTTAATCTTTTACTATACTTAATTAAGTAGACAACTCAGAATATAAAGACGCATATAAATACTGCCATCTAAGAGAGATCTGTTGATAAAGTTTTTTTCAAGCGAGATTTAACCGTCGCGCGCCCTAGGCGCGCTCAAACTTGCGACCGAAGCTACCGTATAGTACCGTATAGTCTCGCTACCGTATAGTACAGTCGGTACAAATATGGAATTATGTATTGCCATTTTAGCTTTATTTGATATATTTTTACTTCTGATAAGGGGCCCTGCTCTAAGAATAATCTTCTTACCTTCGTTTATGCGTCTATCTAACTCCTCCTCTATCTTCCCGTCTATAGTAAATAAGCTACCAAGGTACACGAACTTATCAACTTGTTCAATTCTCTCATCATTTAATACAATATTGCATAGTGTTTTCTCACTCTTTCCTTCGAACACCACAGTTTTTGTTTTATTTTCGTTAATTTTGAGGCCCATGCTCTTCATGCTTGCATTCGGTTTATTTAACATTCATTGCAAGTCTTCGATGGAGTCTGCCAAAACAACCTTATCATCTGCGAACACTAACCCACGTACCCTTACTGTTTCGAGATCCACACCTTCTTCGTCGAAAAGAGCCATTTTTAAACACTCGTCCATAAATAATATAAATAACCATGAAGACATAACGCATCCTTGTCTAACTCCTTGAATAATATCGAAACAGTTACTCAATTTCCTATTCACCCTTACACTCCCTTTGCTACCCGTATATATTGTTTTTATAGCTTGTAGGAGCCATCCATTGACTCCATATTCTTTCAAGACTTCCTAAAGTTTACTTCTATCTACCTTGTCAAAAACTTTTTTCTAGGTCAAAAAATGCACAGAAAACTTTTCTTCCTACTCTCAAACTTTTTTCTGTAAAAGTATTTTTGAGTATATTTTACCTACGGTACTTAATAAGCTAATCCCTCTGTAATTATTGCAGTCGTTTTTATCTCCCTTTCTGTTGTATATTGGTACGATAATCGCTTTTTTCCAATCGTCTGAGACGTCTCCCACCTCGAAACATAAATTTATCAATTCGCAGTCTATGTGGTACGCACTCGCTACCGTGTTTAGGCATTTCAGCGTTAATAAGGTCTACCCCAGCAGCCTTATCGTTTTTAAAGTTCTTAATTATATCCCTAACCTCAGTGACACAGACTTTCTCCATTGAGTTTTCTATCGCATCGTGTTCAACATCGCAGCTGTGGTGACCTATACTTTCATCTCCGAATTGTCTCCCAAAATAGTCTCTGAAAGCCTCTAGTATTCCGTCTGCATCATATACCCCCCCCCCCCTTCTATTTCTCATGTTGACAAATTCTGTACTTTTGTTTCCTTTCATTGATTTATAAAGCAGTTTCTTGCTTCCTTGAAAGTCATTTTGTATTTTCATCTCTTCTTCTGCTCTAATTGTATCTTTACGTTCCTTAACTAATCGTTTGAGTATCCTGTTTTCGTGTCTATAATCATTTCTACATCTATTTCTTTCATCATTGCTAAGACCTGCGATGTTCAAAGTTCTCTTGTACGCTTCTCTCTTTGGTTTTCGGGCAGCCTGAATTTCATCATTCCATCACGCATCATCAGACACTCTTCCTACAACTGCGGTACCACACACTTCGATCGTACATCTAACAAGGATACTCCGTAACTTTGTTCAGGCGCCCTCTATATCTTTGTTTTTTATACGGTCCTCTTATGTTTCCCTATCTATGCTTTCCATTATCTTATTTTGGAAATCTATTTGCACATCTGGGTTCTGTAGGTTCTCAATTTTGATTCGCGTTTGTTTATTTTCTTGATTCTCTTTTTTGTTCATCCCCGACCTAATTTAATTTTTGAGATCAGAAGGTAATGATCAGTATTGCATTCGGGACCCCTCATGACCCTTGTATCTGTGACTAACTCTCTTAGTCTTTCATCCGCGACAGCAAAGTCAATTATACTGCGGCTATTTCCTTTAAACCAGGTGTACATGTCGATCATTTTATGCCTAAACCAAGTATTTGTAATAAACATACCGCTTTCTAAGCATAGATCAAGTAATTTATCTCCGTTATAGATTGTTCTTGGATCCCCAAAATTACCTAGTACTCTTTCTGTATCCTAATTTTAGATGCCCACCCGTCCGTTCATTTCTCCTAGTAGAATTATTCTTTTCCTATGTTCGCAAATAGTTATTGTGTCATTCAAAGTATCCCAGAAGGCGTCTTTTACTTCTCTGGGATCACTATCAACTGGCGCGTAGCATGCTATGATAAATAGTCTTCTGCTTTCTACTTTCATTCTAGCCTACATCAGTCTGGGAGATACTAAACCATGACCTCCGAGATGCTGCTTTGCTCTTTCATTCAAAATCATAACTACTCCTTGTTTACCATGTGATTCACTGTTTACTTCTGATGATATTTCAAATCCACCTTTCAACACGCCGTTTTTTATGCCTTTAGTTCCGTATCCCTTTTGCTTTGTTTCAGGCACACACAAAATATCTATATAATTTTTTCTTATTCACACAAATCTCGTTGTAAATGGTGAATTTAAAATAATTTGTAAAAAATGGTTAGAATGCTTCTTTGTCGAGGATTCGCACGCATACCAAGTTTTGACGAAAATTGTTATAAGTATTGTATTTTAGACTATAAAGACATTTCTTCTGGTGTAATACTCACCAGCAGAAACAAACTACGTGATGTATATTGGTACATACCAAAAAATTGGATGTGATTTTAAATCGGGTGGAAAAAAAAAATAATATTCTAAATAAATTGAAATTTCCTGTTAAGTCAACTATTCTTCTTTTCATAACCTTGAAAACATTTTTTTATTTTGATTGCGATGCTTAGTATTTAACATTCAAGTTTGAAGATTCCTAAATTAAAATTTTATTTTATAGACACTAAATGTGCAAATTCTTAATCCGAAAATTCTGTGTGTTTAATGCTGCAAGTTTCTAAAACTAAACTTCATTGTGGAGATGATATATTCTAAGGGTTTTCATTTTAAATGTCTACTTTTTTTAAATTTCGGAACATCTGATCTTTTACATTTAGAAATTGAATTAGAATTTAATTTTATAGGCAGCAGATTATAGATTTCGATATTTCTAATTTTAGTAACTGTATTTGTAAATTAATTTCATACAATTTATGGGATTGTTTATAAAATTGCCTATTTTTTTACTTTCAAAGGCTCGAAATCTACAAGCACTCAATTTTGATGGACTGCAGATTTGATATCTTTTCATGCTCAAAGCTCATAATTTGAATAAAGAATTTCAAAGCTTATTAAATGTGACAAATTCATTCAGTAAAACAAACAATAAAATTATTCATTTAAAAATATTAATAGTTTTCAAAGGATTTTTGTGAAAAACCTGGGTTGTTCGGAAAGTATCAGCTTATTTTCAAATGGCTTATGTAAAAAGTGATTAATAACACTATTATAAAGATACATACATGCACACGCACATAAATAAATAAATAAATATATATATATATATATATATATATATTTAATACTTATTCGTAGGGTAATGAAAATAACAGAAGAAAAGATTTGGAAAGTCCAAAGTGGATTTATGCCAGGAAGGTAATGTACGGATCAAATATTTAGCTTAAGGCAAATCACAGAAAAAAAATTTGAGAGTAGGAAGAAAAGTTTTCTGCGCATTTGTTGACCTAAAAAAAGCTTTTGACAAGGTAGATGGAAGTAAACTTTGGGAAGTCTTGAAAGAGTACGGAGTCAATGGATGACTCCTACAAGCTATAAAAACAATATATACGGGTAGCAAAGCAAGTGTAAGGGTAAATGGGAATTTGAGTGACTGTTTCGAAATTATTCAAGGAGTTAGACAAGGATGCGTTATGTCTTCATGATTATTTATGGACAAGTGTTTAAAAATGGCTCTTTTTGACGAAGAGGTTGTGGATCTCGAAACAGTAAGGGTACGTGGGTGAGCGTTCGCAGATGATAAGGTTGTTTTGGCAGACTCCATCGAAGACTTGCAAAGAATGTTAAATAAACTGAATGCAAGCATGAAGAGCATGGGCCTCAAAATTAACGAAAATAAAACAAAACCTGTGGTGTTCGAAGGAAAGAGTGAGAAAACACTATGCAATATTGTATTTATATATGTATTTATATATATATTGTATTGCATAGACGCATAATCGAAGGTAAGAAGGTTATCGGTAGAGCAGGGCCCCTTATCAGAAGTAAAAATATATCAAATAAAGCTAAAATGGCAATACATAGCTCTCTATTTGTACCGACTGTACTATACGGTAGCGAGGCATGGACCTATCAAGAAAAAGATAAAAGTAAAGAAATAATTGTCAAAGAATGTGGTGCAGAAGAGACGTCAGTAGATACATGGGAAAGAAATCGGTTAAGATGGTTCGGGTATGTTTAGAGAATGCCAAATGAACGACTAACGAAACAAGTGTATCAAGGTAAAGTAAATGGCAGCGTGCCCAGAGGCAGACCGCGGAAAGAATGATTAGAATGTGTGAATGAGACCTTAGTTAGAAGAGACATAAGAAGTCACAGAAACACGAGAGAATGGATGAAAAAATGCATGGACATAAAAGAAGCTAGAGTAGTATCAGGGCAGAAAAATATGGCGACAAGTAGTTAATAAAAAGAGTGTCAGTAGAGTGAATGACGCCTGAAATAAGAGACCTTAGATACTAATGGATCCAAGTTGGGAACCTCACATGACGACTTTGTGTGGATCTTCACTTGGGGTGATTGCTAGAGAGATTGATCAGCAACCTGGGTCGGAACAGTGTTGCGGAACGAACGTGTTATTTAAATAAATATCACAAGAATTCTAGAACAATCTAAAAATTGTATGTATATAATATGGATATTATTACTATTATATATACTATTAATGTTAATTTTATAATTATAAAATATTATATTAATATTAATGACTAGTTGTAGTACAAACAGTTGGTTAAAACACAATTACTTTTTGCAAAAAAATACATTTTGAAGGAAATACATAAACTAAAAAAAATTGTAATTCTTTTTAAAAAAATAGTTAAATTTTTAAACAAAAAGTTAAATTTTCAAGCAAAAAGCTGAATTTTATACTAAAAAAAGGCACTTTTGTTCAAATAAATGAATAACTTTGCACATAAGAAATTTATTTTCCACCAAGACTAATTTTCTATACAAAAAATTAATTTTTAATAATAGTTAAATTTTCAACAAAAAAAATTAATTTTCTTGTAGTTAAAAAACATTAATTTTTAAACAAAAACAAAAAGAATTTTCTACAAAATAGTTAAATTTTCAGAAAACAAATTTTTTCAACCAAATTGATGAATGATCAGCCAAAAAAAAAATACATTTTAAACAAGGTAGTTCCACTTTCAATCAGAAAAGATGAAAAAAATCGTTAAAATTCTTTCAAATCGCTTTAAATGATTGTAATTAATTGAAAATACCTAGGAATGTTTTAAAACATCTTAAAATATGTAAATTTCTTTAAAATCTCATGAAATTTTTCAATGCTCTTGAAAATTTCTTGAAATTTCGAAAATACCCTAAACTATTTCAAATCCTTTAAAATCTTATACTAAATTGTTGAAATCAATGGTAAATTGTTTGAAATGTATTAAAATATCCTAAGATATATCAAATCCTTTAAAATCACATATTAAATTACTGTAGTCAATTGAGAATTCCTTGGAACCTTTTAAAATACTCTCAAATATTTCGAAACCTTCAAATTCTTTCGAAACACCTTGACACCTGTTAAAGATTTCTAAAGTACTTTGGAATTTTTTAAAATAACTCTTCTAAAATTGCTGAAAATCATTGAAAACTTTTTAAACATCCTCCAATATTTAAAATCCTTTAAGATCTTTTAGAATCTCTTAAAAATTCTTTGAAATTTTAAAAATACCCTAAAATCAATTGAAATTTCCGTGGAATCTATTAAAATATTCTAAAATATATTAAGTCTTTCAAAATCGTATATTAAATTACCGTAATCAATGGGAAAAAGCTAACGAGTGAGCGAGCAAACGAAAGCGAGAGTGCAAGCGAGAGAGAGAGAGAGAGAGAGAGAGAGAGCATGAGAACGCAAACGAACTTCATCTACTTATACTATTACATAAACATTACTTATAATCTTTACGCTTCTAATCTAAGCGACTTCCGTTTCCTTTTTTCTTTCACTTTTTTTATACCTCCCATTTGGCATTATTTTAACATGCATTCTTTCATTCTCTCTCATTCTCTCCTCTAGCACCCTCCAACTCCTTCAAGCATTCTTCTCCTGATCCATCCTCCCGTAGAATCTTAACCACATTCTCTTGCCAGGTTCCTTTATCTTTCATTCCTCTCCTACATTCTTCTCATACATGCTCCCATGTTTCCTCCTCCCATTCACATATTCTACACTTTCTGTACTCTTCTTTTTCCCAATACATTCCCTCCCTTACCTCATTTCCCAATGTAAGTCTCGCCATTTTTGTCCACCTTTTCTCTCCCCATCCCTTTTCTAAATACTTTGGTACTCCTTCATTTTTTATTATCTTATACCATATATTGTATTTTGAATCCTCAATCATCCCCCCTTCTTCTTACTAATTTTCTTTCCCTCTCCCTTTTTTGTAATTTTTCATAGTTTACTCCAGTGCCGTTTTCTGTTTCTCTATAATTAAAGAACTTCCTCCTTTCTTCTTCCCATCTCGTTAATTCGATCGCCCTCCCTCTCCTCTCTTCTACCTCCATCAAACACTTTCTCGACAACTCCCCTCCCTTTCCCTCCCTCAGCTTCGTCTCAAATTTCCATGCCCTCTTTCCCGCTCTAATACTTAACTTATCCCTTTGCGCTTCTTCTCTCACCATATATCCTGGCGTCCTCAAGTCTGCCCCTAGTGTCCACCTTATATACCTTTCTTGTAAACTCTCAATATCTTTCCTTTCTTTCCATCTCCCATATCTGTGCTCCATAATCTAATACCGGCTATACCAACGTATCGAATAACCACATTCTCGTGCTCCAATTTTTTTTAACCTTCTTTTTCCTATTCCCCATATCTGTTTCATTACCCCTGATGCTTTTTTGATTCTTTCTCTTATATGATCTCTATGATCTCCATTCGTTTGTAACATATATTCCAAATATTTAAACTCTTTTACTTGTTCCAAATGTATTCCCTTCCATCTGCCCGTCCATTCTTTCTTCCTTCCCCGTCCTTTTCTAAACCTCATTATCTTTTTCTTTGCTACATTTAAATTCATGTTTTTTCCATCTAAGTATTTCTCTTATCCTGTAATTAAGCTCGCCATCCCTTATTCATGTTCTGCCATCAGTACTATGTCGTCTGCGTATGTCAGTACATATATCTTTTCCTCATTTATTCTTCCAAGTCTGATATTAATATATTAAATAAAAGTGGGCTTAGAGGACATCCTTGCCTCACTCCTCCCACCAACCAGAAACTATCTCCTACTTGATCTCCTACCTTTACTCTGCGTTTTGTCTCTCTAAAAATTTCCGATATTATCTTTATTAATCCCTCCCATATCCTCTTCTTCACCATAACTTTTTCTTTTCACTTCGGTCTAATGAGTGAAACGCCGCCTTTAAATCCATCACCCCCATTCCTTTTCTAAACCCTGTATGATTTGGCGGCTTTATCTTTTTTTCCTCAACTTCTTTCTTCAATCTACCGACAAAAAGGTTACATATACTTTATACAGTGTTGGCATCAGTGTCACACCTCTATAATCTTTAACCTCCTCTCCTTTGCCTTTCTTCACTATTGGTATCACTACTCCTTCTTTCCATAACTCTGGCCACCCCTCTCCTCTCCATACTCGATCATGCATTATCCATGCCCATTCCTCTAGTTTCATCCCTCCATATTTCCATACTTCATTTGGAATCTAATCTATACAAGGTGGCTTTCCACCCTTCATTATTCCTAAAACCTTAAATATTTCTTTCCTTGTTATGTCCTCTTCCTCATCTCTTTCTCTACCATATTTTCGTTCCTTTCTAACTTTCCTCTCTACTCCTCTGAGCAAATCTAAAAAATATTTCTTCCGTTCTACCATGTCAATATCTTAGTTTACTGTTTTCCTTCTTTTTCTATCTCTATTTACTACCTCCCATACCTCTTTTTCTGCCCTAGCCATTCCTCGCCATTACTTTTTTATTTTCTCCACTTTCTTAATTCCTTTCTGACTCCCTTTTTTCTCTTTATAGTCCGCATCCCATCCACTTCTATTCCCCCCTTTACGAACTTCATTTTTGCCTGTGCACTCTAATCCTCTTTTTAATCCTCCTGTCATTTTTCCCATCTCCTCGTCCACATTTTCCTCCCCCATTTTGATATTTCTGATATTTTCTCTAAACTGTTCTTTTTTCTACCCTTGACCAATCCCCGTTTCCTACACTTTTTACATTTGCCCCCCTTTTATTCATATTTCTATTGCATTTTTGTCCCTCTAATGTCACTATTAAGGGAAAGTGATCCCAATCAATATAATCACCTTCCTCTAGTTTCTTGACCTTCTCTCTTACCTCATCATTCACTACCACATAATCAACGACCGTTCCCCTTTCACCTCCTGAGCGTGTATATTCTCCTTTCTCATCTCCCTCTATATTTCCGTTTAAGATAAACCATCCCCACTCCTCCAAGCTCTTCAAGAACTTTTTCCCCTACCCATTTAGTACCTTTTCTTTGGAATTTCTACCACTCTCTTCTCCCCATTCCCTTCTTCCTCTGTCTCCTGTGCTCGCATTAAAATCCCCATCCTACAAGCTATAAAAACAATATATGCAGGTGGCAAAGCGAGTGTAAGAGTGAATAAGAAACTGAGTGACTGTTTCGATATTATTCTAGGAGTTAGACAAGGATGCGTTATGTCTTCATGGTTATTTATATTATTTATGGACAAGTGTTTAAGAATGGC
>NC_046665.1:40857538-40870442 GCF_010883055.1 Belonocnema kinseyi
GAAAGAGGGAGCTCTTCTTAATATTTTGACACCAAAATCATGTCGATACACCTTACCGACTGCGAGTAAACCCACCCACGCTTTAACTTGACAGACTGTATACCGGGACAGCCCCGTGCAAAATGATCAAATTAAAAATCCAACTCTAACCAAAAATGCCTTCGGCATGTTGTAAATAAACTTTCATGTTTACAATTCAAGTTCTGAAGACTTGAATCCCATAGAGTTGAAAATTATTAATATTTCATAGTTGAACATTTATGAAAATTAAATTTCGAAAGCTTTAAATTTTTATTGGTCTCATTTTCAAAACTATAATCTACAAAAATTTCAGTATTTAACGTTTTAAAATGTTTTCTTTTCTAAATTTCAATCTGAAGCTTTACAAAATTTCAAGACATTTCAAAAGATTTTTAAGGTTTTTAAATATTTAAGGATGTTGTAAAAGATGTCAAGGAATTTCCTATTTATTTCTATAAATTACAGGAATTTCAAAGAATTGAAAAATGTGGGAAGGGTTATTCAAAAAAAATCCAAAGTACTTTAGAAATCTTAAAAAAAAGTTTTAGGTATTGGAAACGATTTAAAAAATTTGAGAGAATTTTAAAAGATTCCAAGGAATTTTAAATCGATTAAAGTGATTTAATATGAGATTCTAAAGGATTTGATATATTTCGGCCATTCCAAAGTAACGGATGGGACATTTGCAGGCATAAAAACTTGAAAAATCCTTATTTAAAACAACTATATTTTGTTGAAGCTATGCTACCTGTACAAAGATGCATGAACTTGTAATTTTCCAGATTCTAAAACTCTATTAAAGTGGATAATTTTCATGTTATAAAACGAAAAAGAGGGTAATGGATGGGACTCGCACGGGACTCACCTCCAAACTTACTTTTCCTTTCAATCAGAACTCTACGAATTGAGAATAGTTATAACACCAATTTTATTTGTAATGGATTTGTCTTTTGAAGTTTTCTTTTCATATATGTCAAGTTCGAAAATATGTGAATTAGAATTTTGGATAAACTTCTTCTTTTAGGTAACGGCTGGAACATAGCAAGGTACCGGATGGGACATATACGATCAGAAAGTTACTTTGGAGGCTTTACAGATAATACATCTTCAATATGAACTAAGAATTGAAAGGAGTAGGATTTAAATAAGTTATCAAAGTTTTAAATCAATGGAAAAATTAATTTTATTGCCAAAAACTCAGGGTTAAAACATTTATTCTACGTACATTCTTGTCCACATCTATATTTATAAAATTAATACTAATATCACACTACTTTTTTATTTAATCTTCAAAATCACTTTCGGAGTATACATCGCTGTATTTTAAACGTATATGTGTTGTAAGGTGCTTCAAATATACTTCGGGTCCGCAAGGGATAATAGTGAGTTCATGCAGCGTAGACTTCGAAGTTTGCCCAACAACAATATGATCATTGTCAAATTTTTTGAAATGATGGAATGCGCTGAAGCCTAAGACAGTCTTGCATTCTTTGAGCGTCATTTGCACTTTTAAAACATTATTTCACCTCGCATCAAGGCATTTTTGATTCTCTAAGGTATCTTCAGTCGTTACATAAAAAACGGTCGCTTTTACAACATTTTTCGGAACAAGATAATAATTCTGGGCGGATTTTGTCATCTGCTCTTTTTTAGGAACTGATGCCATTATCTGTAAAAAAAAGTCCAAAAATTATATTTTAAGTTTCAGTGAAATAGTCTAGTCAGAAAATTATATGATAATATGTTTACATTAATGTAAATCACAGTATGATAAATGTGTTTATAACTTACTAAAATATGGGTGAAATAAGGTCAGAACAACGAACAATAATAATTTCACAACTTCACTGAGTTCAAAAAGAAACTAGAAAGTTTGTATCAGCTCACTGACAGAGTTATGGCATTCGGCAACTTAAGGTGTACTCTTATATAGGTTTCAATACCTTTGCAAATAGATTAACTTATTAGGAATAGTGTATTTAATTTACTACGTACGATGTTCCTTGAATCCTGTAAGTACAATCTGATCGAATTATAATAGTTAAGAATATCCCTGTCATTCAAGTTCTTAAACATTTATAAACCACTTTAACTATAAAAGGTTTGAAGTAATTTAAAAATTCTTTCGCTTCTCTTCTGCAGAATTCACAATGCAAATTTAGAATCTCTTAAGCGCCGTCATTAGGGTAATGGTCAGACGAAAGGCTTTGAAATGCCAAATGTCCCATCCGTTACCACCCTCCTATGTCCCATCCGTTACCACTTTTTTCATATTCTCCAAGTATTATAAACATTTTTAAATTAACTATGATGGGTATTATCTCAAAATAACTTTAGATCTCAAATTTTTCATCTTTTAGTACATACTAAAGAAAATAAAATACACTTTTCTATTATTTTGGTAACGGATGGGACCACTCATACCGAATCTTAGAAGTTCATAAAAAAGGAATTACAAACCAAACAATTTTTCTGTATTCTATATGAATAAGTAGACAAATAATTGTATATTTCATTGAAAATTTTACATTAATAATCCAGTACTTGTACTAGTTAATACAAGTCCACAAAAATACCATAAAAACCATAGGTACTTTGGGTCACTTCATGCCCTGAACAAATATGGCTGAAAAATAACCAAAACACACAATATTTTGACAAAAAATTTTCTGTTCCACAAGTAATGGAATATATATTAAATATCTGAATTGTTAAATATTGCAATTTTTAACATTTTTATTTTAACCGTTTGGGTTATCTTATTTTTTAATGGCCGATTTCAGGATATTTTTACAGATTCTAAGGAATTTTCGATTGATTTCAATAATTTCTAATGAGATTTTAAAGGATTTGAAATATTGCAGGGTATTTGTAAAATTTCAAGGAATTTTCAAGAGTTTAAATAAATTTCAAGAGATTTCAAAATATTTTAAAGGATTTTAAACATTGGAGATGTTTTAAAAGATGTCAAGGAATTTCCATCTTATTTTTATAATTTTAAGAAATTACAAAGAATTTTAAAGAAGTACTTTAAAAATCTTTAAAATAAAAAAGGTCATGGTATGTCATAATATTTTGAAGGTATTTTAGTATTTGAGTCTTTTAAAAAGTTCCAAGGAATTTTCAATCGATTAAAGTAATATAATATGAGATTTTCAAGGATTTGATATATCTTAGGATATTTTAATAGATTCCAAATAATTTTTCAATGATTTCAAGAATTTAGTACAAGATTTTAAATGATTTGAAATATTTTAGGGTATTTTTAAAATTGCAAGGAATTTTCAAGAGCTTTGAAAATAATGAAGCAATTTCAAAGAATCTTAACGATTTTTTTCAACTTTTCTGGTTGAAAGTGGAACTACTTTGTTAACATTTTTTGTTTTTCTGGTTGATGATTCATCAATTTAGTTGAAAAAATTTGTTTTCTGAATATTTAACTATTTTCTAGAAAATTTTTTTTTTGTTTTTGTTTGAAAATTTTTGTTAACTACAAGAAAATTAATCTTTTTTGTCGAAAATTAAACTATCATTAAACATTAGTTTTTTGTGTAGAAAATTAGAGTTGGTGGAAAATAAATTTCTTGTGTGCAAAGTAATCATTAATATTAATATAATATTTCATGAATATTACCTGAAAAACATAACATAATCATCGTGTATCAGACGGCTTGAGAAAACCGAAATTCGAGTCGTGCACTTTCGGCTTACACATGAACTTACAGTGGTAATCAGGTACCTTCTGTTTTGCGGCTCCCAAAGGGTAGGTATGGTGGGGGTAAATTTCTAGCTCGATCTGCCGCTCTGAATAATATTATGAATTACATTACAATTTAAAGAATAACTGAAAAACATTTCTAACATTTTAGTGCCTATAATATTGTTAAGTACAGTTAAATTCCATCTGAAATCAATAAAACAATTTGTTTATACAAGCTTTCTCAACAGTGAGACATTCTCGGGGCCTTTCATACTACATATACGGCTCTGATTCTCACAAGCGGGGAAAGAAACGCCTAGTGAGTATATAATGGTCGTTCGAATATTGACATTCAGCGGGCGAAACTGCGTTAGTCCGTTAGTGCATACAGCGTTATATGCGTTATATGCGTTATATGCGCTATCGTTCAGTTATTAGGAACATGAAATTAATATATAATTAAAAATTGCATATATTTAGGAATTATATTTTCTTTAATATGAGCATTGAATAATTTATTCATTCTGCCTAATAAATCAAATTGTTTTATCCACCAAGTCGATGAGATTAGTAGAAGGAAAAAAGAACTTAATGACACTAAACAAGGCACTTATATCCATTTCAAGCTACCAGGTACAGAACGTGAATCTTCAATCCTTTTTCATATATTTTTTTATCACTTGTGTATGTTTATTCGATTTACAATCAAAATCCGTTATCCATATTGTATACTTTCAGCTGCTCTCTTGGCTCCTCTTCTAAAATCGTCGAAATCCGTCCAATTGTTTGAGCATCGGTAGATCGCATTTCGCGCACGCCTTTCTGCCAGCACAAATTGAATTTCAGAGCACGCGAATGAAAATCATCCCAAACTTGACATACCTGTCAGTTAATTATCATATTACTCGTATATCAGTTACGAGACAATGAATTTAAGTTCCATTTTTGGTTGAAATCAAGTGACTTACTTAATTTAATGCAAAAATGAAATTCATCTACACTTAAAATTCATCATCTTATCTTACTGTGTAGAAGCGTGGGTATGTGTTGAACTTATGACGCTAAAAATTTTTTCTTTCCTTTCTCCTAGATTTTCTTCGACCGTCGCTGAGACTCTCGTCAACTGGATTACAGAATATAACGCTCTTGCGTTCTACATTTTCAGCGACTGTCGAGTAAATTTTATACCGCTATTCTATTAAACTTTGCAATTCACGTTTTTAAATTCTTGTAAAATGTTTCATAATTTTCAATTAATTATTGATCACATTCTTCAACCAGGAGTTTAAAAACTTTGATCGACTTCTTCTCGTATCCGAGACTAATAAACAAAGTCGACGAATTTTTAAGCGACTAATTCTTTCCGTGAAGTCTTGTGAAATTTACACTACTTGACATCGGGTCAAGGTAGCAGAATAAGCTATTTTTTAGATAGATGTTATGACCGAGAAGAGAAAATTTTATTTTCGCCAACCAAAGTTATATAATCGAATTAATAATATGCTAAACTTGCAGAAAGATTTAATATCTCAATTTGGTCAAAAAATTGATTTATTCAGTTTTTTCGCTTACTCCTCATGTAAAGCAATATATAAGAAAAAAAATATCAAAATATAAACAATTTTAAACAGAAACTTTCCAATATTAAAAGCCTTAATTCTTTCAAAGTGAAAACGGCCGAATTAAACGATTATTGCAAATTTAAATAACAATGAACTAAAACAGTAAGAAATTCCTGAGGCTAAATATTTAAACATTAAAGTTAAAATAAAGAAATATCCTTATTTTTAACATAAATTTGACTAGGCATAAATTCTCCTACTAGAACACATAAAAAATACGTAATTATCTAAAGCTAGAATGGAGATGAATCACAAAAAATTGTATTTGAATGAATGAAACTAAAAATCACAAAACGCACTCTATGTAATTGGATGTAAAACATTTAATTAAAGCATTAAACCATTTAATTACGATGCAGATTTTAACGCTGAAGTCAATGAACATCTTTTGCGATATCCTGTCAAAAAACGCTTACTATAAAACCTGACGCGCAGGCATAAAATGGATTTTACTTTAATACGAAAAACTATTGCGGAGAAGACACGTTCCACTTCAAGTAGACATACCTATAGGTTACATTTTGCTGATCAGTGTAATTTAAAACCCAACGATTTTAAGAAAAGCCTGAAACAATTCCAAGTAATAAGGTGTGTTGTGGACAGACTTTGAATTTTATAACTTTCGATGCTTTACATTCTGTACAATATGGATTAAAAATTCTATTGTTTATAAAATTGAATGCTTCAGAGGCTGAATGCTTTCAAATAAAAACCATTAAAACTTGAAATTTTTTGAATTGTATTCTTATATTTTTTCAGCCCAAATTTATTCCGAATCAAGATTCGCGGTAGTAAATCACCGCCAAGTAAAAAAAAACAAATATTATTTCTCGAATAAATATTAGGTATCGTGCATGTTTGCATATCTCAGTTAATTCTTCGCCGATTTTGTATCAAACCTTTTAAAACCCACAAAAAATAGCAAAAAAATAACTTTTTCGCAGAATCATTGTCCATTTTTAGAACATCTTTAGAGTACAATATGTAACTGATTCATCTTAAAATTCTAGAATAAATGAAATGGATAAAAGCTTCAAGTTTTTTTTTAGGTAATTTTGATTTATTGATTTTTTCTAGACATAGTTCCGTTTTTTATGAACACAATTCGATTTCTTAGCATTTCAGTCCAATTTTATCCTACAATTTTGAACCGATTTGTCTAAATATTCCAGCGTGAATTGAATAGATGAAGCTCGAGAGGAGTTTTATTAGACATTTATTTTGATTGATTATGTATAGAAACATTTCAGTTTTTATGGCCAAAATTCAAGTTTTTAGCATTTATTGTACCTTTAGCCTACAATTTTGAAACGATTCTTCATAAAATTTCAGAATAAATTAATTAGAGAAGACCCCAGAGGCTTTTTTCTATACAATCAACATAGTTTGTGAAATCAAAGCTTTTCAAATAATTCTAAGAGGTATCTAAATTTTTAAATGTATTAAATTAATAAACTTTAAGACATTTTGAGAGTATATTAAAAGGGCAAGAATTGTGAGATATTCTCTTTTATTAATAATAATAATCCCGATATATTTTTCCTCTTTCAATACATCCGAAAAATATCTGTTATTCCATTAATTTATTAAATTGAAAAATTAGATATCTTTTAGAATTATTTGAAGAACTTTTATTTCACAAACTATATTGATTGTACCGGCAACGTTTGACTTGGCGGAATATTTTGCATCCTAGATATTTTTGGTGTGTTTATCCAGGAAAAATGATTATGAAATTGACCGATAGAGGAACGATAATTCCGATAGAAAATTATTAATTTAAATAAAATAAATTTAGTTTAAATAGTTTAAAGTATTTATTAAAAAATAGTTCAATGGGCGACTTTTAGGGAAATCCTGGCATACATGTAGTCTATCATTATTAAAATACTATTTATTTTCAAACATTTTAATTGATTTTGTTGAACATTTTTTTGTGACATATTTGCATCACACCACATCAGAATTTCAAACATTTATTTCACATTTACCATATACGAATCTTCAATTTACAAAAACTAACACTCACGTTTTATCTTATCGAAATTGTCTTTAGCAAAAAGGCGGGTATTGAAATTCTAAACATTTGCATGTTTGTGATGCAAAGGGATATAAGCGAATTGCGGAATTCGTTTCTAACACGTGGACTCCCTGCAGCTATTAGCATGTGCACTGAATAAGTTGAATGTCACTAATCTTATAATTCCTGTACAGGATAATCTAATGATGTGCGCATCGTATTTTTACCATTGGGTGCGATCTTTTAAGAACTCCATTTCATATTGAATCTCAACTCATTCATATGCACATTAATGAATCGTAGAATGCTCATTCGAATTATTTCAGGTTTGTCAGTCTCATTCAACTCTATTCACTCAGCATTTTTACGAATGTGGAATAGCAGATTTAAAACACCGCGCGCAGGTGACCGATTAAAATTGTGGCCAATCGATTGCATTTTTATTCTTTTTATCTGTAAATGATAGATAGGCCATTCATTGGATGTTTACCAATTACGACTGCTTCAAATTTTCTTCATCAAATTCGAAAAACTCAGAAATTTGCATTTCTATCAATTTTAATTTCGCCAAACATTACATTCAGACAAAGTTCTGAGCATGAGATAATTTATAGTTCAGATGTTTCATAACAATAATGTATGTTGTTTTAAAACTTTGATGGAGACAAAATAATACATTAAAGTTAAAACTTCATATATTAAACAACTTGGGACATAAGGCATAAGGGCAAAAACTATTAGATGATTGTATGAAATCTATTTAAGAAAAAGAAATTATTAGATCTCCGGGAAAACCGAACATTTGTAACCAAGCGAAAAGCTTAGCCTTGGTACGTGATGCAGAAATGAAAAATTGATCTCGACGCATTTGATTAGTTATTAAGAAATTATGCATGTCCATTAAAAGCTTCAAGTGATGAGCCTTTTTAAAATCTGTTTTAAAATAAATATGCAAATTTCTTTTTTCAGATGATTTTACTGAAGAGATTGATCGAGAAGCTCGAAGATTTTTGCAAATTGTCCCAGCCTTTGATCCTGGTGCTGGAAATGTCAGTCCCGAATGCAAAAGAGATGCTGACATTTTTCAGAGGGAACTCAACAAGTTTACTCTCTGGGCTTTCAAAAGTGAGTACATATAGTTTCTTTTATTAAAAAAATATTAAGTTGGCATTTGAGGACAAGAAGCTAAGTAAAATAGAGTCAAATTTTCAAGTGGAAAGACCGAAAAAGTCTCCAAACTAAATACTTAAAGTTATATTCGACTTAATTTCAGATTTGACTTGAATTTAGGAAGTACCTGAATTTAAGTGTGCAAACTATCTTGAATAAAGCACTAACTTATCTCAAATAAGAAATCAGCATTTTTCTAATGGAATAAAGTAAATTATCCTCCTAAATTTCAATATTCAGTTCTGAAAGTAAGTTCAAGGCAACTATACAGCTCGTGGCCATTTATTCTAGCCGCATCCTACTCCAATACTCCATGTCGAGTTGGTCAGTGTCGGCTATGATCGGCTTATTATCGGCTTATTCGTGGAGTTTTCGTTTCACGGATTTAAAAAAATGCTGGAGCAAAATCAGTTCCAGTTGACAGCCAATATTTGAATGATTAAACCCATCAAAATAATTACATTATTGCAAAACTCTTTACTTTGCAACGTGAGCGCCCTTTCAGTACATTATGGATCGCGATTGTCTGAAGATTTTGGACCGCACCTGCCCCCAATATACCGTTTTTTTTTCATTTTTCCTGTATTTTCTTACAAGTTTGAACCCAACTTGTATATTTTCTAAAACGAATAACTATCATATAAGAACAGCTGATGAGTATCGTTAGGACGTGAGAAATTCCTGGTTTTTAGTTACAATATTACCCTTAATTTGAGTTAGGATAGTGTATTAACTTAAGGTTACACTAGCTTTCAGTATACATATATTCTTAATTGAAGAGTGAGCATACCCTAAAATAAGCCGAATTTTCCACTTAAATTAAATTTTTTTCTGTGTAATAAGCATTGAATAGGGAAAATTAATATTTTCAGATATCAGTGTAAAAGTGAAGATTATTCTATTTTTTGAAAGTGCAATTTTGGCTTATGTCTATAATGACATAAGAAGAGCGTATCCCCGAAACTAATTCATTTATATTTCCGTAGCGAATGTCGCTAAGTTTCCTATTTCCCAAAAGAGAACGTTTTTTCAATATATTTAATTCCTTATAATTTTACCGATAGGCACTCCTTACAGAGATGTTTTTTATTCCGCAAAAGTGGTTATATTATGAGTATATTTAATTCCTTCTAATGAGTTCACAAAATATGTGTAATAAGTTCTTTTAATTCCTTCACGTGGAATATAAGTTTTTAAATTTTAATTCTAACAAATTCATGTCCCTCACTATAGAGTAAAAATGATTTTAATTCGCACATTTAAATAGATTTCATCTGCAATGTATTTTCCTGAATATTATTAGGGATTATTATATATAGGGAAATATAAATTTTAATATTTTCCGAATATATAAGGTATAAAACGATTTAAAAATGAATAAATATGCTAAATTCATCGCATCATAAATATGTAATAGTAATTAAATAGCAATGATAATTGATGATAATGATAATTATCCGGGAATTGTTCGGGAATGTTATTAAAGACATGTTTATATGATTCCGATTGACTTTTTCTTTATCAAATGCAAATAACAATTTAATACAAAATATTTATCAATGAGAAAACAATTAATAAATTTCAATTCAACCGAGCGTTCTCTAAGTGAAATTATTTTCAGCTTTTCTGTTACTTCTTACATTCTTATATTTATTAATTCGTTTTATTAAGCTTTCGTTGAACTTTTATAAGTCTATTCAGAGAATAGGATTTGCAATTTTCCTTTTCCCGTTGTGGGGTTTTTAGAAGGAGGAAGAGCCGTGTCTTCATATGAATAAAAACTCTTAATTCTTCGGAATTCAACGCTTATTACCGGGATATCCTACAAAACAGCTTTGAGTTAGAAAATCTAATAATATTCGCGTGTTTCGATAAATACAAATTAACCTCGAGAAACGAGAGAACAAGTTTTGACACATTTTTTCGAATCAGCCTTAAACCAACTACTGCATTCGTGCATAACAACCTTTCACAATGGTATTATGTACATACATCTGTGAATGTTTGAACGACTCCTCCTTGATTTACCACACCAGATTTGGCAGCAAAAGAACATTGCCTCAGATCATTGTACTCGTAACTTTGTCGATTTCACTTGGCTTTGAATTCTCTTCGAAATTGAGACAGAAATTCTATGAATAAGAAAAATAAAAAATATAATTCGAAACAAAGAGCTTCTTAGATTGTAAAATGACTTATCAGTCTTATAAAAATTTTCTAATCTGATTATAGTGTAATATATAAATAAAATGTGATTTTTTTTAGATTCAAGGACTACTTTTCATTGTTTCTTGCTAATGAAAAATTTAAATTAATTATAGTGTATGACGCAACTGCAAAAATGCCATCAGGACTTTTGAATGGAAACGTGAATCAGCTGGGTGATTTTGATGAGTGTCTTGGGGTTGAAGGAAGTGAAGGAATTCGAGGCAAGTATTGCCTTGCTTATTTGCAATTGGACGTCGATCAGTCTCGACCTGACCTCAAGTATCTTCATCGACTTCTTCACTCTCATTATGCATTCAGAAGTAATATGACCGACGTAAGTACGTATTTTAAGTACGATTTTTAAAATAACGAGTCGAATTTTGAAACCTTTAGTTACCTTTCAATTCATTTTCGTCCTTCACACGTCTCCAATAGAAAAATAAACAAGCCATAGGAATACGGAAACTAAAACTACAGAAATACATTTTAAAAATGATGGGACAAATATATATTTATCTCCTTTACATACCTTCTAGCATTTTTGGGCTACTACCAAAATATTTTCTTCGAACTGAAGAAATCAGTGTTTGACAGTAACGCGTTAGACGGAACGTTACATATTTATGTGAGTTTTTAACGTTACATATTTATTTATGTAACGTATCATTATCATGATACTTATGTATCATGATAATCAATCAGGATATACATATTTTTGTAGTTACAACGAAACATTTTTTTCACATGAAAATCGGTGTACAGTGGAGAAAAAACAAATCTCTTACAACAAAATTCTAATTATGCAGGAACATTCTTTTGTAGAATATGAAAATACACTGAAAGACCTTTTGTTATAGAATAAATGAAAAAAATGAATTAGAATTTAGTATAATATCGTTCCAAAATAGGGAAAACCGAAATTTTATTATACTTATTCGTATTGAATTACCCAAGTTTAATATTATTATACGAGTATTTAAAACACGAAGATGACAAATTAATATTCTAAATACGACATATTATGAATCTCTATTTCAAGAATTAACACTATGAAAAAATGATATTCTTTTTACTGAGTTTCCAAAACATAATTTGAATGAGAAAAATAGTGAATATCATAACCTCAAAAATGTATTTTAGAAATTGATGTTGTCAACATGAAGTTGACAGAAACCTGAGATGCACAGCAAACTATGAAATCATTATTCTTAATTTTTCATATAGTTTCGTTTCAGAATGTTCCTCGAGTGCTTCCCCTGTTTTCCGATCCATCCAAAAGGTTATGTTTCACAAAATTTGTAACCAAAGTTAACTCTTTCTATTTTCAATCTATTCATTTACAATATTACAATACACAGTATTCTTTCTCACGAAATCGAGCCTGACGCGCCACATGCTGACTATCCAGTGGCTAGACTGTGATGTAACGATCGGATTGACTAACTTCTAGACAGATCGTCTATTTTGATAAAAAAGAATTTTTTATTAAATTATATAATTATTTTTATTACATAAAAGTCTAACATATAGATTTTACAGTTAATTAAAAATATAAAAAGTTTTCGCACACCAAAAATTGAAAAAAATGAGTTTCCGTAAATCCTGTACATACACCGTAACAGCCATCTAAAGTTAATTATTTTTCCTTTTCGTCGCATATAAATTTCAATTCATTATATTGTAATATTTATTTCAATAAAGCATTAACTATTTTTAAACATTAAAAGTGCTTGATGTGTAAGTAAATAATTGAAAAGAATAAAGCTTGTACAATTATACTTGCGATTACGTAATAATTAATACGTTAGGCTTAATTATGATTTACGCAATCAAGAAATAATTAAAATAAGTTACATAAATCATTTATGTTAAAATTTGTTTTTTTTCTGGAATATTATCAATATAATATATAACCTCATACATATTATAATTATTATAAGTGTAATATAAATTCATTAGAACTTTATTATATAATTCAATAAATTTAAAGAAAATGTTTTTGAACATTCTTTATAGAATCGTTATGAAGAATGCAGTTCATATATTAAGATTTTAATCACCTTTAATAACACAGCCACACAAAAAAAAGTGTGCGGATCTGGTAACAAGACACACGTATTCCTATGGATTTTGGGGCGCTGAATTCAAATTCGGTATCAAAAA
>NC_046665.1:40870542-40872185 GCF_010883055.1 Belonocnema kinseyi
TCAAAAACATGTCGACAACTGTGAAGGATCAACCCTTGCCTGATATCAACTTATTTAACATAACTTTACCCAACAGAACCTGACCTCACATAACCTGAATTACCAGAAATTTATTGAACTACACGTAAAGTTCTGGAAGCATATTTTCCTAGTAGCAAATGTGTGCTACATCGAATGTGTCAACTCGAGCCTAACCTAGAAATAAATCTAACCTAGCCTAGCCTAACATAACCTCACGAAACACAATTAAACTGATTGTGTTGTCCCGTTGTGTTTGCGGCACCGTTTCATTCAGCTTCGTCTTAACCTACATAGAGGTTTAACCTATCCTAACCTAACAAAACCTGAACTAACCTAACCGGTTACGCTGGCAACCCTGTTCTTGCGTACTTTCATATTTTGACATTAATAGCAGTAAATGTCTGGAGTTTCGTGACCGCTTATTGCTAGCATTATTCGCCTGTGTCTGTAACCAGGGCACCTCCCCGTGGTGACAGTGGGCAACGGATCCATATTGGCTGAGTCCCTGGGTAAACGGCGTTCATGCCGTCATGGCAGACACAGGTAAAAAGTGTATTACGATGCAGGGTACCTGTAGTACAATGAAATGAATTTTATTGTGTTACAACGGGAACACTTAAGTTAAGTTGTGTTGCGTTAAGCAAAATTTCGTTAGGTTCTGTTAAGTTAGATTCATTTGCAGGTTAAGATCGAGTTAACCTATTAAATATAGCACACATTTAAGACTGAGAACCGTACGCTTACATAGCTACAGGTGTGGTTGAATTTCACTCGGCTAGGTTATGTTAGGTCACGTTTTGTTAGGTTAGGATAGGTTAAACCTCTATGTAGGTTATGCCGAAGCTGAATGAAACGGTACCGCAAACACAACGGGACAACACAATGAGATTTTTCGTGCTGAACACGAGTCTGGGTTCAAAAACTTCCCATCACGTCACATTTTTGAGAAAATAGGAGTAGAAACCCCGAAAAATGGTGTTTTTAGCCATTTTTGAAAAATTGTTAGTTAAGTTAGGTTAAGTTAGGTTAGGATAGGTTTGACCTCTTTGCAGGTTAAGCCCAAGCTGATTCAAACGGTACCGCCAACACAACGGGACAACACAATCAGTTTAATTGTGTTTCGTGGTGTTAGGTTAGGCTAGGTTAGAATTATTTCTAGGTTAGGCTCGAGTTGACCCATTTGATGTAGCACGCATTTTCTACTGGGAAAATATGCTTCCAGAGCTTTACGTGTAGTTCAATAAATTTCTGTTAATTCAGGTTAGGTGAGGCAAAGATATTATAAACGTAGATGCGGTGCGAGCTTAGTTACCCGCCATAAATATAGACAGCGCGTCCGGCGAAAAAAGTCACTTCCCCTCTACCCACCGCTCCCCGTAAATAGCACCCTCCCATTTAGTTTGCCAAGAGCCACTTGGAGCGCTGTAAGCAACTCTCGGCATATCTTCCAGGCGCACTGATGGTAAACTTAGTTTGGACAAGAACCATTTAAATTAAAATTAAATTGCGAACATTTCATGACAAACGTAAAATATCCACGCTTTGTAAGACATGGTTATTTTAATAGATACCAGAGAGAAAATTAAATGTATAATTTATATTTCTGTTTCATATATTTTGTA
>NC_046665.1:40872285-40875647 GCF_010883055.1 Belonocnema kinseyi
TGGATCAAGCTTCAGATCTGAAAAAATTCAGCGATACATACATGTCAAACTTTTCTAACCTCAAAAAATCTTTCTACTGCTTTACCGTCATATTTTACGAAGCATGGGAAAACAAGAATTCGACTTCGTAGTACGATGAGGACAGCACCTCGATAGGGCAGAAAATGTGATGTCCTATATATATAATTCCCCACTCCGACGCCCCGTACCGCATCTACGTTTATAATATCTTTGGGTGAGGTCAGGTTCTTTTGGGTAAAGTTATGTTAAATAAGTTGATATCAGGCAAGGGTTGATCCTTCACAGTTGTCGACACGTTTTTGAAGTGAAAATTTGTATCATTGGCATTATTTTGAAATTTATTTGCCTCAGTGCATGATTTTTCGTCATTTTTTGAGGTTATGGCTCAATCATGACGTGATGGGTGATTTTTGATACCGAATTTGAATTCAGCGCCCCAAAATCCATAGGAATACGTGTGTCTTGTTACCAGATCCGCACACTTTTGTTTGTGTGGCTGTGTTATAGACTTTGTTTAAGTGAAGTAAACCTTTTCTTTTTACACTTAACCTCAAAATTCAGCATTCTTTATAAAAATAATGTATGAGCTTGATACATGTTTATTCTTAATCATAATTATCGTTGTATAGGTAAAACCAGAAACACGTATTCATTCCGAAGCTTAATTCTGGTTAATTGTTAACTCTGTGCTTCTCATTTCTGAATAAAACAATCATAAATTAAAATGAGAAATGAACCAGAGTTACGACATTTGAATTGAATGTATATATAAGTGCTCCTGCTTTTAATGATACAATGATAATTATAATAGAAAAAAACATGATGGATGTCATAAATCATCTTTATAAAGAAAGGAAGATAGTATTGAAAAAGACTTACATTCGAAATCTTCAATTATATCTAAACTAGAGATATTTCGTCCTTTTTCAATTAATTTAAGATTTTACAGTAAATCAGAACCTTCAGAATAATACAATACTGAAAAAATACCAATGTCATCAAATAAATAACATGATAAATTAATTCAGATTCTAAGTTAGTTACTTAGGAACCATCGGCAGTGCTTTACCATGGCTAGCGGCACTTTGTAGTACTGCTTTGTACTGTATTTTTTGTTTCAATCAAACAAATATTTGTATGAATTCAAATAAACATATTTTAAACAAATGCATTGTTTAATAAAGCTCAATGTTTTGTTTAAATCAAACAAATTGTACTAAACAAATTATTTGTTTTAATCAATAAGGCAAATAATTTTCATTTCTTAAAATTAAATAAAACTTTGTTTAATTGAGGCAAAAAATTGGTCAGATTCTATGATATGAATTCAAACAAATTTTGTTGTTTGATTCAAACAAACATTTTTCTGAGTGCATATATTTAAATTCGCAATGAATTCCTAGGCAGTGCCAATACTGGGACTAGTCAGCAGAAAGGTTTGAATCAAATACGTAGAAAGGCTACAAAGCGCCAATGTAGCACCAGGATAGTATTGTTAGACTGGTACGAAATTTTTTCACATGGGATAATCTTAAGTTGTGGAAAATTTTGTTCTCAAGTTGGAAGTATACGTGTTACCTAATTTCTTTTAAAAAAATTCATTCATCATGGGAGGATCTATTCTTATAGTGAAAAGGTTTCGTTTGAGTAAATAAGATTTTGAAAAACAAGTTTTATCAAAAGAAAAAAAGTTTTATGCAAATTTTATAATTGATAATTAGTAACAGAGTGAATCTGAATCTCTTAGGAATTTAATATGACATATTAATGACTTTTTGAAAAAAGGTAACAACAGGGTAATGACTAATGCGTCACTTTTTGCAGTAGCGGCAACGGAAACGTGTTATTTTGTAGAAAAAGTAACGGTAACGTTAACATGTTTCTTTTCACTGATAACGCGTCAAATACTGCAATAATAATTTCTTTGGCCATATTCTTTTCTACCATTCTTTAAATGGAAGAAATATTTTTCTATTTAGAGATTGTAATGACAATCTTTTTATTTAAAATAAAAATCTTCGATTTTAACCAATTTTTAACAAGGAAATTTAGACCAAGACCGACTTAGAAGGTTTTTGAATGAGGAAGCTTTTTTCTTTAGAATTTAAGCGTTTTGGAATTGGTAAGCTATATTTTCCCAGAATTCTGTATGAATAGCCCTTCTGGTACGGGTGGGCTATTCGAACAGAATTCTAGACAAATACGCTATTAGTATTACGCTATTTTGAAAATGGTAATACTAACGGCAATAATTGAGTTTCGCAAGGGAGCAGGGCAAGAGAGTTTGCGACTGTTACACGGGAAGGACTGCAGTGCGTGAGTAGTTAATCGAGTATATTGCTCAACATTATCAACATGAGAAATAGTAGGGGGGGAAATGGTATATGATGCAGATGGAATACTAGAGGCTTTCAGAGACTATTTCAGGAGACAATTCGGAGATGAAGCTATAGGACACCACAACTGCGATGTTGAACACGATGCGTTGGAAAACTCAATTGAAAAAGTCTGTGTCACTGAGGTTAGGGATATAATTAAGAACTTGAAAAACGGTAAGGCTGCCGGGGTAGACGATTGGAAAGAAGCGATTATCGTACCAATATACAAGAGAAAGGGAGATAAAAGTGAGTGCAATAATTACAGAGGGATTAGCTTATTAAGCACCGTAAGTAAAATATATTCAAAAATACTTATTCGTAAGGTAATGAAAATAACAGAAACAAAGATTTGGGAAATCCAGAGTGGGTTTATGCCAGGACGGTCATATACGGATCAAATATTTAGCTTAAGGCAAATAACAGAAAAAAGTTTGAGAGTAGGAAAAAAAGTTTTCTGTGCATTTGTTGTCCTAGAAAAAGCTTTTGACAAGGTAGATAGAAGTAAACTTTGGGAAGTTCTGAAAGAGTATGGAGTCAATGGATGGATCCTACAAGCTATAAAAACAATATATACAGGTAACAAAGCGAGTGTAAGAGGGAATGGGAAACTGAGTGACTGTTTCGATATTATTCAAGGAGTTAGACAAGGATGCGTTACCGACTGTACTATACGGTAGCGAGACATGGACTTATCAAGAAAAAGATAAGAGTAAAATTAACGCAATTGACATGAGATTCATGCGGATAATAAGCGGGAAATCCCTAATGGACAAGACTTATCAAGAAAAAGATAAGAGTAAAATTAACGCAATTGACATGAGATTCATGCGGATAATAAGCGGGAAATCCCTAATGGACAAGGTAAGTAACGAGATAATTCTAAAAGAATATGGTGCAGAAGAGACGCTAGTAGACACATGGGAAAGAAATCGGTTAAGATGGTTCGGACATGTTGAGAGAATG
>NC_046665.1:40875747-40894369 GCF_010883055.1 Belonocnema kinseyi
GACCTTGGCTATTAATGGACCTAAGTGGGGAACCTTACATAACGACTTCGTGAGGTTCTTCGCTTGGGGTGATTGCTAGAGAGATTGATCAGCAACCTGGGTTATAGCAGTGTTGCGGAACGAACGTGTTATTTACTTAAATAGCACGAGAATTCTGGATCAATCTGAAAAATCTCTATCCCTTCCACACACTACTCCTTTCCCCTGCCGAGTGAGTCACGCCTACCCCGAAAGGGAAATGGCTTAATGGTGTAATAATAATAATAATAATAGTAATAAATTATATTCTAATTGGAAACGGTTCAGGTGGCCCTGACTGTGTACATTTCGGTTCCCCCGATTTAGTTCCTAGGCTATTTGCAGGCAACTCACGACACTCGAACTAAACCGAGAGTTGGGTATATAAAAATTTGAATTGTGATTATTCAATAATGGAAAAGAAATTTAATTTCAGAAATTTTAACTTCCAAAGTATCTTAAATTAAAGGTCTATTAAGAAATATTCAGATTTTGAAAGTATTAAAATAGGAAGGACTTCCTCTTACGAAAAAAAGTATTATTAAGTATTGAATCTAATCTAATACTTATAAATAATTTTTCATAATTGTTAAAACTTGAATCACCCTAGGTTAAAGCTGCCTTACTACTTTCAATTTTAACTCATTGAAAAGAATAAGGAAATAAAAATAACAAGTCGAAAGAAACTGAACTGAAAGCATGTAAAAATTCTTGACAAATTTTCTTCAGTAAAAATTTTAAAGTATTTTAATTAAAAAATGTAATGGCTATTCGTTCAAAAGTTCTACACGAATATACCTTTTCTTTAAATTATCGTGTCAAATCGGACCGAAACTGGGATGACTAGCAACTTTTTCAAATGTTGGCTATTCTAACATATGAAATAACAATTTTGCACAAAGGAACTGATGAAATAACTTCGTTAGAGGTTGCGAGAAAATGAAAGGTAAGCGGGTTAGAATGAATACCGCTTTACCTTTTTATAGATCGAAGGTCAGCTGTGCTATAGAGATACTGCCGGCGGCGTGCGTTCATGTCCCAGTAATAAAACAATTTTGTTTCGTTTCTTTTGTTTAACTTTTAATGTGAACTTGGATACTATAGTTATTTTAATGCAAGGAACCTAAGTGCTGTGAAAAAATTGTGATCGAACTCACCCTTCTTCATCCCACCCTTTTCTTTTTCCGGTTTCTAAAGTAGAGCGGGACGGTTCTCACTAGTATGACCAAGGGAAGTTGAGTTCGGTCACACATTTTTTTTTATTTAATCTTTTTTGCAAAAGACATAGAAATTGTTAAAGTGACATTTAGGGTCCTTATATCACAAATAACTATCAACCAAATTTATAATAAAATTTTTTTAAAAATTGAAAAAAAAACTACGGGGACGTGCGTCGGCAGAATAGCTATAGTCTATTGTCTATTCTACACTTTATAATATCACGACTGACCTTCGATCTGCAAAAAAAACGAAAGCAGTATTCATTTTAGTCCACTTGCCTCTAATTTCCTCACAACCTCTAACGAAATTATTGCATCATTTCCTTTGTGCAAAATTCTCATTTTGTATGTTAGAATAGCCAAATTTTTGCAAAATTGCTAGTCGTACCGAGTTTCGGGCCGATTCGAAACGATAATTTGAATTGAATGTTCAATAATAAATAATTGAGAAGAAAATTCATTAGAACAATTAAAACGTTCAAAGCATCTTAAAATAAAATATTTATTTATAAAAAAGTCAAATTTGAAATGATTAAAACGGTTAGGACTTCTCCTAATGAAAAAGAAGTATTATTAAGTGTTCAATCTTATACTTTATCAGTACTTTTTTCATAATGGTCAAAAGAATGGGGAATTAAAATAATAAGTCCAAAGAAACTGAACTAAAAGCATGTAAAATATTATAAACAAAATTAACGCTAGTCAAAATTTAACGCAGTTTAATTTGAAAACGCTTAAATTCTAGAGAAAAAAGCTTCCTCATTTTTAAATGTTTTAAAATTTTCTAGGTTTAAATTCCTTTGCTTAAAAATTAGTTAAAATCGAAACTTTTAATTTGCATATCAGAAAGAATCGAAATTTCAACCTATGAATAAGAAGAATATTTCTTTTAATATGGTCAATGAAAAATTTCTTGAATTCGAGGGAAAAATTTTGGTGGTATCAAAGAAATAAGAGTAATAGTTACTGCAAATTGGTGGAAATTGTTGGTCATTACTAAACATTATTAGACTTAAATATGATTTTCTTAATTTAACTAATCAAATTACTTCACAAAAAAAAATTTATCTAGCCCCCGAAACCAGATAACAGAAACAGTTAGGTTATTAGTTGTAAAGAAATTAGTTCGTTGAGTTAATTATCTGTTACATTTGAACGATTCACACTAAGAAATATTTCTTTGTATCAAAGAAAGAATTCTTAAATAAATAATTAATTGAATAGAAAAATTTCTTCTTCGAAGATCATGATTTAAAAACTATTAGAAAAAAATTAGAATAAAATTAAACTTTTTAAAATTAATTTAACCTCTTTGCCGAGTGACGTTTTTCTATTTCTTTTTATAATACTTATACAGCAGTTTTGGACATTAAAATACAGGTTTTTTATTTTTATTTTGACCAAATTCATTTTAAATCGGGCAGGATGTGCATTAGGGTGGTCCTTATTTACTCTTGGTGGATTTTTTTTATAATTTCTTTGGTCTCACCCCCCTATTTTGTTTGAATGGCCAAAAAAAATATCTTCACTATATTTGAACATTGATTAATATTAACATGTGGCCCGTAGCAATTAAAGTTTCGCATGCAATTAACATGGGGAAAAGTACCGTAAAATTTTAAATGCAGTTAATTTTTTTATATTTCATCGGAATCCTTTAACTGTACACAATTATTATCTTTTGACTATGTTGAAAAAATATATCTAACGAAAGTAAATTTATTTTAAAAATTTACAAAATGGCAGATACCCTAAATTTGTTCAAAAATTACAATTTCCACAATTAATAACAAAATCTCGTCAAATTCTTACAAGACGCAGACTTGTTTATTAGAAAGCACATGATTAGTGATTTTCAAAACCACTTGCCCGAAAAATTCGTAAAGCTGCAATATACTGGGAATGTTGTCTTTTGATGAAATTTGAAAACTTTTCACCAAATAGTCAGAAATGTTGATTTTTTTGTTATTTTATTAGCCAACCTTTCAAACTTTAAAAAAATTAAGTTTTGAAAATTACTAAATCTTTTCCGAAAATGTATTTCATATTATGTTTAAATTTGTAAAAATGATGTAACTTTTTGAAAACAGTAATGAGGCGCCTTTTTTACTTTAGTGAACATTTTGAGATCGACTTCCAACCTATACACTTTGTGACAATATAGTTGATTTCTCTTCCAAATCTGAAGATCTTTGGAGGAACAGCATAGAAAATACGAGTTTTCAAGTATTTCATAAGGCACAATTTTGCATTTTAAAAAATTTTAACTTTCAAACATCACGAAACATGTTTGTCTACAATAATGTAGCCTTTTAAGGGGTTAGTACAGGAACTTTGATGTTTTTTTAAAGATTTTTTTTCATATTAATAATTATTTGATTGATTCATACTTTTTTCACATAAATATTGACATCAAATACTATTAGAAATTAATTTTTTATTTTAATTCCATTGTAAATATGGCTGGTAAGGCTGCCTGAATTTAGCCCTGTTAAAATCTAGTTGAAATGATATATCCATTTCTAAGCATCGGAAATAAAAAAATTCGCAATATATTTCAGAGTTATGTAGTTATGGTCGGGACCGCAGAAATTCAAATCCGAAAACAAATAATATAAAATGGCGGATTTGAAGATTTTGCACCTTTTTTTGGCATAAATTGTTTAAAAAAGAGTTAAATATTAAACAATAATAATTCTGGCGGTTCGGGCGATAAGCACACATGTGCAAAATAAGCTTTAAAAATCTCAGCCCAATCTGTCCAGTAGTTTTTTTTTAAGTCATGTCAACCAGCTCGAAAAACGTTGTTTGAAGAAAAACAAGTTTTTACATTCTCATCAAGAGAAGGTATTAGATTTGTGTAAAATTTGACCCCTCCCCTCACCCCGTTTTTGTCAAATGTCCACGTTTTGAGACCCCCTGAATCCGAAAAACCGGTTTTTACGAATGGGTCCGTCTGCCTGTGTGCGTGTGTCTACTGTGTGATGTGTGTCTGTATATTTTCAGTTTGTTAGCACGATAACTTTCGAGAGAATTAACAGATTGGATTGGCCTTTGGTATACTCTTTTAGTGTCCTAAAATAAAAGTCAAATTCGTTAGCCAGCCATTTTGGATAAAAATTCAAAAAGTGAGCGTATTTTGAAAATTTTTGAGACTACTTTTTTTAAATTCAAAAATTTTCTGTACGGATATTCCTAGTATTCAAAAAGACGAACAATTTATCCTAATGACTTTTTTCTATAAAAACAAAATTTACCAGAGTTATAGTGTTTACAAAATTTAAAAAAAAAAACACGAAAATCAACATTTTAAGCCCAATAACGAACATTGGGAAGAAAAATGACTTGTTTGATTCAGAATAACGTACAGCCCACAAATCTTCACCAATGTCAACAAAAAAAAATAGGAAAAAAAGCTAATAAGATTTCTAATTGAGTTGTCCAGCCTGATTTTTGAAGTAGGTTTTCAATTTTTTTATAAATACACAAATATTACGAAAAAATGGCCTTTTTTCTATTGGACGTTCCCGGTGCTCGTCAATAACAGGATAATGGTTGAAATCTCTTAAGTTGCATGAACTAGCATTAGTTAAAGATATTCCAATATTAGACAATATACAAAACAAAATTGTTATTAACAAATTATTTATTGACAAAATTTTTTCTAGTATTTTCCATAAATAAACGTTTTTTCAAGTTATGTTGCAAGAAATTGGAGTCGAAACAATATTATGTAAAAAAAAATTTTCTTCTGATTATAATTGTTTATATTATAAATAAATTTAGTGTAAAAATGCAGTAATCAGGCATTTTTCGACAGAAATTTTCGTTCTTTCTATTTCAATTTTTTTCAATTCGGAAATTTTTGATAATTTTAGCAAAATTCATAATGTGTTGATTAATCTTATGATTTTTTTAACAAATTTAATAAAAAATGCACTATTTGGGCTTTTGTCGACAGAAAAATTCGGTTTTTTCGATTTTAGTCTTTTTAATTGGGAAATTCATGATGATTTCAGCGATATTCATAATTGGTTGATCAATTTTATATTTTTTTATAAACAAATTTAATAAACAGATGCAGTATTCGAGCATCTGTTGATGGAAAATTTATTTTTTCCGATATCCTAATTAAAACTGTTGAAATAAAAAAAAAACGAATTTTTCTGTAGACAAATGCCTGATTAATGCATTTTTTCATCAAATTTGTTTAAAGAAATAATAAAATTTATCAACTTATTATAAATGTTGCTGAAATTCCCGTCAAGTTCCCATCTGAAAAGACTGGCATTGAAAAAACCGAATTTTTCTGCCGAAAAATGCCCGAATAATACATTTGTTTATTAAATTTGTTTAAAATCTCATAAGATTGATTAAAAAAATTATGAATTTTTCTGCAAATATCATAAAGTTCCGAATTTTAAAAAATGTACATCGAAAAAAACGCATTTTTCTATCGAAAAATGCCTGATTACTGCATTTGTTCATAAAATTTCTTGCAATATAACTAGAAAAAACGTATGATTATGGAAAATCATAAAAGAAGGTTTTTCAACAAATAATTTATTTATAACAAGTTGTGTTGCTTAATAATATATATAATATTGGGAAATCTTTAGCTAATATTAGTTTATGAAACTTGAGCGATTTCAACACTTTTCCTGTTATCGACGAGCACCGGGAACGTCAAATAGATAAAATGGCCATTTTTTCGTCATATTTGTTTGCTTATTTAGAAAAAATGGAAAACCTAATTGAAAAATTAGACTCGACAACTCTCTTAGAAATCTTAACAGATTTTTTCAAATTTTGTTTGTTCAAATCGCTCAATATTTGTGGGGTGTACGTTATTTTGAACCAAAATGTCATTTTTTCCCACTGTGGATCGGAAATGTGAAAATGAGATAATATAAACTCCCATCTAACGCAGCGCTGCTGAAGGTTGGTTGAACTTTTCAGCGTAAAACATTAACCAGCTATGACTCTTGGTTGAAACTAACCGCTTCCCACCCCCGCCCCCAAACCCTCGTTAATCGAAGTTTTATGGGTCACTGAGGTAGGAATTTAATTCAGAAGTTGAAAAAAGGTAAGGCTGATATTTCGACCGTATGTGCTACGTTTAAATCGTAAAAATAAAACTAGAAGTGAGTAAATTCAGTTTTTGAAAAACCGGCAGAAGTTGCAGTAAAATGTTTAATAACAAACTTTTTAAAGGATGAGCATTTTTTTAAAAGAGACAATGAGACTACGTCCGTTTTAATATCAATGAATGTTATGAATTGTAATAATATAAATTTACGGAAATGACATAGAAGTTGAGATACAAATTCGAGTGCGAAGCACGAGGTACGTGGTGAGAATGTATGCGTTAAAGCCGAAGGTGCTTTACCAAAAAAGAAGTCACTATCACCAAATTACTGTTGTCGATGTTTTGACTTTCAGTTTAGAAAAATCTGTGCACAAGTGTAAGGAATATAAAAAGACGTCGCGTGCCCTAGACGCGCTCAAACTTGCGAGCCGCGCACGCAGCGCGCTATAAGCGGATTTTTTTTTCTAAAATACATCGAAAAAATTATGATTTTCTTAACATTTTCCTGAATTTTCCGATTTTTTGAAAAAAGTTCCTGTTCTACCGTCTTAATTGACACTTGAAAAATTGTCACCGAGAAACAAAGAAAAAATGAGTTAAAAAAAATTTGGGCAGCCCTCTTGCATTTTTTCGAAATTTTGAATTTTAATTCTTATTACTTGCTTTCTAGTAAATAAAACTGCCTCTTGCAAGAATTTGACGAGATTTTGTTATTAATTGTGGAAATTTTAATTTTTGTTCAAATTTAGAGATTCGACATTTTTAAAATTTTTTAAATAAAATTTTTTCGTGTAGAAATATTTTTTCAACATAGTCTAAAGATTATAATTGTACAAAGCTAAATGATTCCGATGGGATATAAAAAAAGGAACTGCATTTTAAATGTTATGGTACTTTTTTCCATGTTAATTACATGTGCAACTTTTATTGCTTTGGGCGACATGTTAATATGAACAGATTTTTGCTCAAATTTGGTGATCATTTTTTTGGTCATTCAAACCAAATAGGGGGGTGAGGCTGAGAAGAATCCAGGATCGAGAAATAAGAACCATCCTAACGTGCATTCCCAAATCACAGAATTGTTTCACGACAAAATACGTTGTTTTTTTAAGGGATATTAAACGACAGGTGATTCACCGATTGGACGACAAACATTTTTATTACTAAGTTATGTGCATTGGAAATTTTAAAGTTGATGAAACAGTTTAAAAAGAATTTAAAATTTTATTTTCAAGTTTTGCAGTATGTAAACCTATATAGATATTTCGCTTTTCTTATTAATTCTGATAGATCTTTTTGTTCAATTTGGACATCTGACAGAAAATTTAATAAAATTAAAAATTTATAAAGTGGCTTCGATTTGTCTGAAAATATTTAAACTGATTTTTTTTTTAAATTCCATCGTTTGATTTTTCTTTATTTTTTTAAAGTTAGTACCATAGATTGGTATAATAAGAGATTATTTTGGAGAAGAGAAAATTGGATTTTTTTCACGAAAAATGAGAAATCGCATTATTACGCAATAACGAGACGAGATATGAAAAAAGTTGAAAGAGAAAAGTTATTTTATTGGAAAACTTTTAAAAAATGTCTTTTAGCACTTTTCACTAGTTTGCGCTTTTTTGGTGTTGTAATTTTCACCCAGATATTAATAAAGTCGACTATAATTGTATTTTTTTTAAAGCAATAAAATTTTCAAACTTTTGTCAAGCAAATTTAATGTGTAAAGCTACAAGTTAAAAAATATTGTTTACCAAATTTTGAAAATTGTGTTGTTTAAAATAAAATTCAATTATAGCTAACTTGAATCATATTTTAGCGAAAATTTTGAAAAAATACAAGATAGAGAAAAATGATGACTAACTTTTTTTTTACGTTTTCGAATGAACAACTTCGCTCTTTCGATATTTTTCGTATCTCGTCTCGTTATTGCACAAAATTTCAAGAAAAAATAAAACGATGCCCTCTTTGGGAAATTTGAGTTTAAATATTTTCAGAAAAACAGCCACCATTTTGTCCATTATTAATTTATTTTTAATTTTTTCGCAGATCTCGAAATCGAACAAAAAAAAACGCGGAGATTATGAATATGATAGTGAAAATAGCATAATATTTGATTTTCAAGGTGAAAAGGCACAGAAAACCCATAAGTCATGGTTTTCCACATTTCTTTCAATAAACACATAAATTTTATGAAAAGTGTGTAGACAAAAGTTGCAGGTCCAATCAAAATATACATTATTGATTTCTCTAGGATTCGTAAAATATGAAAAAAGTAACAAAAAGGAATGAATTTATTAAATTTGTAAATAAAATTTATGATAGAATTTTATGAAAAATATGATAGACAGACATAGGAGTCTATATTAAATATTTGAAAAAACTAGAATAAAATTGAGTATTGATATTAAACTTCTCTGAGAAGAAGATGGATTTTGATTGACCTAGGTAATATAATTTTTAATTAATTGTGGCTACAAATTCACATATCGGTATCAGATCTTGAATCTTCAAGAATAAATGCTTATACAGACATAGATTTTTAATGAAGGAACTACGTAGACAGAATCTTCTCGCACGTGCAGCGCGTTGAAAAGACTTAGAATGCGCCTGGAATTTAAAATGAGAATAGTCATTGATATAACAAACAAAGAAAAGCGGATAAAACGAATATATGAAATGTGAAAAACATAGATAAAAATAAACAAGAAAAGAATAAATTCGAGAATATACTCTAGTTTTTTATAACAGAATAAAATCAGAAAAATCAAAAAAATCTTTATTTTACTGTCCTATCTGGGCATATGTCTATAAACTTTCACTTTTCTTAAGATTTTGTATGCCTAAAAACTACAACGATACAAGATGATGTTATGAAATGCAATATGCATTTCAATTTAATTGAACCAGAATCATGTTTATTTAAGAAAATCTGTATTTCGTTCAATCAAAACAAACTCATATTATGCTTTAACATTATGTCCCGGTTTTTTAGGTTTCGATCATGCTTATATTTACATTGTTTATTTTAAGAAGCCAGCTCGTGCAAGTTAAAAAAACCATTGAATATTCAAATTTAAATAATAATACAGGAGTGGAACTAGCCTAAACTATTTTGCATATTTGCTTTTCCAGAGAATTATTATTAGGGTTTTCAAATAAAATTGCGATTACCACAATTTTATTTGAATATAGATATAAGTGTTATAACTTTAAGTTTGGATTGGTTAATAAATGTTCTAAGATAAACAGGATATTTAATTTTTATTACAGCCTGGACATCGAGTTCCTCGGTATAGTACAATAAACTGGGCAATATGTACGCCAGCAGCGTGTTCTCATCACGATGTGGAATCATCTTTACGGCACACAATTGCAAAGTATTCGCCGCAAACTGGCATTAAGATTTCAGTTAAAGTCGATCGAGAGATGTGCCAAGTTCAACGAACGAAGCCATTGCCAAGGGAAACAATAATCGTTAGGTAAATACCATAAGTCTTTTTTTAATTTCTAAAATTAAAAACCCTGAAGGTCCTAGGCCTTAAACAGAATTTCTTTTAAAAGAGTTTAAAATATAATGATTTTAGCTATCAAAAATAAAAATCTGCAATAGTTTGCAATAAAAGAACTTGTTTCTGCTTAACTCTGAAGTACTTTAACTTCGACTTCTATCTGTCTTTGGTGTATTTGCAGATCTAAAAATAAAATTTTAGAATCAAATCATTGATGGAATGTTGACTTTATTCCTGACAGAAAAAGAGGTTTTGTTCGTCAATACGTTCAAAACATAAGTTCACTTACCAACTTGATATCTTAAATAAATTTTTGTGATTGAATATCTTTTTAAGAACTGAATAGAAATAACTTACGTTTTTTCCTCAGCCTCTTCTTCCTTGGAATCGTTGCTTTTTCAGTTGTGGCAGGAATTTGTGATCACTATGACATTCCGACTAATGATGTAATCCATGCTTTTTCGCTAAAACGAAATTTGTTGAAACTTTTCTCATTGGAAAGACAGGAAGGCGATATTGGATCTCTTCATGGTGTTCGAGCATTAAACGCTTTGATGTTGGTTCTTGCGCACAAATGTATGGCCATCTTCTTTGGTGCCTATACGAACAGAACAGAAATGTCCGAGGTATAAAATTCAATTTAATAGCCAATAATCTTCAACTTCCATTTGCGTATGTAGCGGTATCGATGCAACGAAACTGGTCTAAACATTGCTAAAATTGTTAGAAAAACATGAAGGTTTGTTTTTCGTAACCTATACAAAGTTTTATAATCGGGCTCTAAAAATCGTTTGATAATTGTTGCAGCATTGACACGGCAAAAAGTCAAAATTTAAAATTTGTCATTTCTGAAAACGAAGAAGTTTGATTTTTTCAAAAAATATGCTAGATACGGAAGGAAATTCAAAAGCTAATTTGTTCCTTTCGAATAGTTCTACAAAAAGTTTCTCTTTCATTATTCGCTATGTTGTGCAAAAACTGTTGTTGTTGAATGTATATTTATCGAATTACTCAAAAATGGTGCAAAATATCCATAAAAAAAAGAACTATTATAAAAACTCTTCGAAAGGAACAATTTTTCTATTTCGTTCATTTTCAACTTTTTAATCTTTCTTTATAACTTCGAAACAATATGAAACCCCTCATTTGAATGAAAAAGAAAAGTTTAATTATGTTTCTTTCTTTTTGTACATTAAGAATACGATTCTGATTTTAATGACTTTAATTTTTTTTAGTTTCTTGGAAAGCCCTGGACAGTTTTGGGACGCGCTGCGAGTCTTTATACAGATCCGTTCATTATGTTATCAGGACTTTTGACCACTTATTCTTTCATTGGAAGACTCAATCGAAGCGGAAATTTGAATATAGCCAACGAATATCTCTCACGATTGATGAGGTAAAAGAATTGTCAAGTTTAGAGCAAAATTCGCACATAAGTAGAATTTTGTATACACTTATATTTTCACCCAATCACACACATGCGCACACGATTTGATCGTACATTATTTTTAATAACATTATAATTCTTATATTTCAGATTAGTCCCAACTCTTGGAGCTTTAATATTATTCTGTACGTATGTGATGCCATTTATTGGTTCAGGACCTCAGTGGAATTTAGTTGTTACTCATCATGCTGATATTTGCAAAAAAACGTGGTGGAGAAATTTCTTGTTCATTCACAACTATTTTGGATTCGAAAATATGGTATATTTTTAATCTAAATGTATTGAAATTGCAAGCTCCCGAATTTGTTTATTGAAATTCTTACATGTTTGATCTTTTTCCTTATTATTTGATTAAATAGATAAATAAATAAATAATAATTAAATAATTAAATAAATAAATTTATTTGAATGAAATAACTGAAACTGCCAAATTTTACCATATCATTGAAATTTGTTATAACAGTGCCTGACTCACACTCATCATTTGGGAATTGATACCCAATTATTTGCATTATCACCTCTAATGGTGATTTTGCTTTTTAAAAGACCGAAGCTTGGAGCAACTGTTCTAACAGCCACTGCTGTATACTCTACATTCTTACGTTATTATGTAACGTATCACCGGAGATTAAACAACTACGTCTTTTTCGGAACTTCGTAAGTATTTTTAAATCGTTTGATAATTATCTATCCTAATATTTGTAAAATTTGCTTTGAATCTCTAAGAATCGAATTTCTAATGTTCAAATTTTCAATTGTTTGGTTTTCTCATTTCAGAATTCGACAGCTCTTTGATACTGCGAACTTCTCTTACATTCTTCCTTCTCATAGGCTGACGGTTTACATAATGGGAATTTTCTTAGGATATTTGCTCAGAAATTATCCCAAAGGATTCAAATTAAATCAAGTATTTATTAATGTTTCTCTAATAATGTTTTTAAAAAAGTTAAAAAATATATTTGGATGTCCATATGAAAAGGACCCTTATGGCTAGTTCCAGTTTAGGAGATACTGGCGTTTTTCTAAGTCAGGATAAACATTATTATTTTTTTATTTGACTGCGTGATGATACTAAGACCGATATTGAATATATTGGCCCTATACTCATGTCCTGAAAGTTCTAACCTCAAAAATGTTTCTGTAAGATTTCGATTTCAGCGTTCAATTCAATGATTCAATTTTTTTAATCTTTCATTCAAGGTGTTTCAATTTTGAAGAATGTATATGTACGATATTGCTAAATTGGAATTAAACACTTTAGAATTTATTGCTTTAAAATCAGGTTAATCTTCGACATCTTCAATTTAAAATTATTTAATCATCAGGTATTTTTTTAAATTATACAATTTTGTCGTTCGAAGGAAGTAAAAACAAATTGAAATATGTTAATGTGTTCTGTTCAGTTTTTTAATTTGAAAATTCAAAAATATTTCTTTATTGGCCAAAATATGATGGCGAATTTTTCGTATGTATGGATTTTTGCGGTAAACAAGTATAGAAGATTTTTTGAAAATACTATTTTTGTTTGCAATTTTTCAATTTTTCGAAATTATACAAATACATGTTTTTTGGCAACACTTTTAGATATATTTCAATTAAAGTACGCATGAAATTTAAAATTGCTTTATTTTAAATATTTGAATGTGAATTATGCGATTTAGAACTTTATCAACTTGCAGTTTAAAATATTAAGTCTTCAAAGATTCACACAATAAAAAATAGTTTTATTTCAAACATTATTCATTTAAGAATATCCGATTTCTAAAGCCTTATAACGCTTAAAATCTTAAATTTAAAGCCTCGATTTTTGAACGCTTTCTTTAAATTATTATTTTAAGGCTTTAGGTTGAAATTTAAAGTCTAAAAAGTGTCCAAACTCTTTAAATTTTAAAACCGTATAAAAGTAAAACTTTCTGTATTAAAAGAGTTGTAATTTGGCAGCGAGTAAATTCCATTATAAATACCTTGATATACTTTGTTACGACTGTTTAAATTTGAAGAATTTCAAAATTTTAAAGCACTACTATGTTGCAATATTTTGATAATACAATATAAAGTGTGGCTTCAATAAAAAAATTTACGCATCAAGCACTGCCCTATATCGGGAGCAAGTTTTATTTTATAAAATGAAAATTGGATTTTTAATAACGTCCAAATATGAAAAAACTTGCATACCAAGTGAAAAAATACTTTTCTCTCCATTTTGTCGAATCCTAATTATATTGTTGAAAAATAATTTCTTTGACATATAGGTTTGTAACCATCATAAGTCTGAAGCTTTTTTTTTAATCAAACTTTTCAGGACCCAATTCGGAAGAAATTTTTTATTTGCTTGTTTTTAAATTGAAAATTCAATTTTTGGAAATGTTTGTTGCCTCTCTTGAAAAATTTTAAATCGTGTTTGTGCCCTTTTGAAATGGTGATCTTCATTCTCTATCATTAAAAGAATATTATAATTGCAAAAGCTTTCATTCGATACTAGAAACAAAAGTTTTTGTTCACCTCTTTCAGAAACTCTCCTACATAGGCTGGACCGTCAGTAGTTTATTATGCCTCGCGGCTTTTATAGGCCCTGCGCCAATGGGAGCCATTGATTATATTTATAATCCAACTCATGCTGCGACATATAATGCATTTGCTCCGATCGGTTGGTGTGCCCTTTTTGGATGGATGGCGTTTCTTTCTCACACAGGAAACACAAATGGTAAATATCTTCCTTCTCTATTTAAATAAGAAAACAAGCAAGTTTACTTTGAGAATAGAAAAATGTATTTTCTAATTGTGTTTTTGAAAACTGAAATTACTAAATTGAATTCATAGTTGAAAATCAAAAAGTTGGAATTATTCGATTTTCAATTGAATAGAATAAAACTATTTTAGATGATAATAAAAGTTTTTTTATATATTTTAGTTACTCTTATTTATAAAAATTATAAATTTTTGTATTTAAATAAAATAAAGATTAGATCTTCTTTTATAGGCTGAAAATATGCAAATTATTATGTCACTATCATTATTTTTATAATACAATTATTTAAAAAAATAATTACCAGACTCAAAGTATTTTTTTTTTTTTCACGACCTTAGTTGCCATATAAGGTTTCACTCGTTACAAATAACTTTTATATTAAGGGTCGTACAAAAAATACGTGAAGCTCTTTCCTGGTAATTTTCACAGCATAATTTTGACAGTGCAGGTAAGAAGTACATGTTTTTACTAATATTTTCTTCATGAACTCACCTATAAAATATGCTTCTGCTAATAATAAACCCGTGTTTTCGGATGACACAGAATAGAGAGTTTGCATGAATTTTTGTATTTGAAAGTTTATGACCTAAACATTTGATAAATGCGCTTATTTTGTTTGAAGTACTTACAGCTTATTAAAAATTGATTGGAAATGCCGATTTGTAATATAAAATTTGAATGAGCGGTAATTATCAATACGTTGGTTATACGGAGCGCAAAAAAGGTGAAGCATGCGCATATAATTTATTATATTAATGAATGTGGTGACTGTCAATCATAATATTAAATGTCTCGAATTTGGTTATTTTCTGATGTTATGGATAGACATTTCCACTCAAGCTTCCAAAAGATATGAAAAATTATTTAAGATTTCAAATGGTTGCTGATTTCGTGAATCGATTATTTTGGCCAAATCAAGACACCTTAAGTGGAATTAAATATTCATATCTTAAAGTATATTCAATAGTTTTCAATAATAATTAATTGAAATAGGATAATTAAACTCTTAAAACATAAAATTATTTAAAAAAAAACTATTTTGCTATCGAATGATATCTTTTAAAAGATATAACGCCGTAAATTTGAAAAAGGGTAGTTAGGGACACGTTACCGCATAACATATAATCATATTATTTTTTCGAATTGATTTTGATACAAAGTAAAAAATAATTGATACTTAGCATATTATTGAGCATATTTTAACTTTTTGATTTTCATCCTGACATTGACATCAATAATGAAAGTATTATCTTTAAATAAATCTATTTTTGTTCCTTTTTCCAGGTTGGTTGAGCAAATTTTTCTCCTGGAAAGGCTTCCTCATAACAACTCGACTCAGCTACGCAATTTATTTAACTCAATTCCCAGTCTTTTTTTACAATGTCGGCCAAACTCGAGCTGCAGAACATTACGCATTCATCAGAATACTCGTGAGTATTCACACATTTTCTTGAAAAAATCATTCAAAATCCATGGTTAATTAAAAATTCAACAATATTAAATATACACTAGGAGATTCAAAATAATGGTCCTATTTTACAGTTTAACTTCAAGGAACTCTTCTGGATCTTCCTAGCTTCAGCTATTCTGACTCTCCTCTTCGATATGCCATTCCAAAATATTAAAACTGTTCTTTTGAAGAAATCGAAGTTTTCAGAGGCCCTGAAACCTTCTAAATTGGATTAAAAATTCACCCTTACTCCATCATCTTCCAGACTTTAAATTTTCTATTGCGAAATCTGCAGATAACAAAAATATAGACGCATGAATATTCTCCAATTTAATCTTTCCAACTGTTCATTTTATGAATTTTATTTATTAGAATTATTGTTCGGCATAATTGTTATGTTTCTGAATTTCTATTTAAAATCACTTCCATTTTACCGAATAAGCATTTGACATAATTTTTATTTTACCGAATAACCTATTAGATAATTTTGATTTTTCTGAATTTCTATTTGACATAATTTTTTTTTATTCAATAACCTTTTGTCATCATTTTCATTTTACCGAATGAGAAGCCATAATTTTAAATTCTTCCGAATCTTTATTGGTCATCACTTTTATTCTTCCGAATCGTTATTGCATGTAAATGACAGATTTTAATTTCGAGCGATTATTTTTATGCAGGCGCTATTTTTATTGATAAAAAAATGAAACTTATGTGAAATGACGATTTGGAAGAATAAAAATGATGAAAAATGATAACGTGGAAAAATAAAAATTAGGGCATATGGTTACTTCGTAAAATAAAGATGTAAAATAGTATTTCGATAAAATAAAAATGATGTAAAATAGTAATTCGTCTATAAGGTTTTTTATAAAATAAAAATGAGCGAAAATACAGTATGGGGAATATTCATGCGCCTTAAAAAAATCCTGAGAATTTGAAGCTTTCTGAAATCTCAAATTTACGCTTAAGTTTACACTTTAATTTTACAAAATATCAAAAATTAGTTTCTAGTAATGTCATTAACCGAAACACAAACTTGGGATTAAATTCCAAGTTTGAGAATTGTAAATAGTGTCCATGACTTTGAGGTCCGGATGTAGGGAAGTGCAATTGCTTGCCTTCATATACAATGTATATGACAGTTAACAATATAAATATACCCGTTAAAAGGGTAAATTAAAGGGCATTCAAATTTTTAAACATGAGTGCGAGTTAACAGTTATACAATTCAGGTTTCTATTCTTTTCAATTAAGAATGACATGAAGTGGAACAGAAAACTGTTTTTGAATTTCTAAATCAATCCTGTTTAATTTATACCCTCTAGCTGGTATTTGTATTGCTCAGTGTCTACATTATGTACTATATATGTATATAATTATTTTTTAAGCCAGTACATAATTTTTGTAGACTCGAGGACAGCCAGATTTTAGAAATTGTAGAAGATTAGAAACCTAGTCTCGATTTTTATGGAGAAGAATCGGGATCAAATATGTTTTCAATGCTAAATCGCCATTTGCACATTCGTGTGTTTATAGTTACTTATTTATAAGCGCACTTTTCTTATCGCAATAATAGTCGTCATTAACTTAGAAACAATAAAATTGTACAAGATCTTCAATGCGGACTTCTATCGACAAGTAGGAATTAATTCCAAAGCATTTATAATCAAATTGTAACGGAATTTGTATATTTCTATGCGAATAAATTCAAATTTTTTATAAGCAATACTTCATATTATTATTACTAGCAATGTAACTAAAAAATTCTTGGAAATTGAAGAAAAGGTGTCCATTTTTATTTAAAAAAAGAGGGCAGCTTCCAAATTATCTTGCTACTTTTTTCTCAAACATTTTTTGAATTTGGTTTATTTTTTAATCTCGGAAATATCTAGGTGTGCATTTCTTGTTTTTTGTTTAAACAATTTGTTAAACAATTACGCCATCTTTTATCTTTCTGTAATTGTCATGAACAGGAATGCAATGGTGCACTTGGTTTTTCGATCTGATGCATACTTTGTTTATAACAATTGCAGAAAGATAACAAACGGTGTAATTGTTTAACAAATTGTTTAAACACAAAAAATGCACATCGAGATATTTCCGAGACGAATCTAGAGGTGTTTTTACTTTTTTGATATGACTCTTAGTTTTTTTTAAATTAATGATACAACTTTGAAATCCAAATCTGTGCCAAACTTCAACGTCGTGAATAGCGTACGTCGCGCGGCATGGAGCGCGGAACGTCAACACGAAAACACGCACAACTTTTGATGATATGCGAGTTCCCTAATTTTTTTGTTAATAAAATCTTCGTAATTAAACGAGTTATCGTAATTAGTAAACTAAAGCATTGAAATCAATTGAGAAGTTAGAACGAATTCCATTTGTTTATAAAAATTGTTGCTAATTTCATCAATATTCATGCAACAATGGTAAAATGATTTTTATTTTATAGAATGAACAAATTTAACGAAATATGCCAAAAATTATGGCGATAGTTTGTACCCATTGGGAGAAAAAAATTAATTACGAGGACAATGCTAAAAAAGTTAAATAACAATAACGACTCAAAGAATTAAAATTTTGCAAAAATGTTAAAGGGCCATTTTATTTATGTAAAACTCAAACTTATCACGCATTTTCGAAGAAAAATCACAACCCATAAAAAAAGTTGCCCACTTGACAAATTTTGACACATTTACATAGAGGTTGTTAACTTTTTCTTTCCTCTTTTTTATATTAATTTTTTTAATTTAAATGGAGACATTTAAAAGTGCGTTCCTTAAATCGGATAGTTAGATTCTTGTTTTTGCCCTTTAATTTTCAAGAATTTCGCAGCAATTTATAACCATTTTCCTGTCTTTTAAAAGGTTTTATAGTTACCCCTTAGAAACTTCCAAATAAAAAATAAGGACCAGGAAAGACTCTCTGTGATGAAAAAAGCCAAAAATACATTTCACTGACTTCTTTATTTTAAGAAAATTCGTCATTGTTACAAACAAAAAGTAAATCTAAATACAACTGTTCGGTACAGTTTTTTTTATCACAAGAGAAACTTTTTCTCATGAACATACCTTAAATAAAGAACCTATGGTATATATCCTAAACTTAACAAAACATTTTTTGCTTTTTTA
>NC_046665.1:40894469-40895690 GCF_010883055.1 Belonocnema kinseyi
AAATGCTTATATATGCTTAATATATGATTTAAAGTCAATATATTTCTTACAAAAAACTTTGCTGGTACTTTTCGACTTTCGCAATTGATAAAAAATGTGAAAAAAGCGTGGCTTTCGCAAAGAGAGTTGAGTTTTTAATAAACCGGGAGAAAGCCGGGAAAGTTACTGTCTAAGGTGCGTTTTACTGAATTGATCAATATTGTTTCCTGGATTCAAGCGGGCAGTTAAAATTCGGCTTGTCCGGTCGAGTTGGGCCTGATCTAACATGTCATACAACCCGACTCGTCGGATCGGTTCGCATTTAAAGGAATTTTGAACATTTCCAGAGTTTTTGATGTGAAGCTTTTACTCAGTCTTCCTAATTAAAACATTTTCCAAATTTTTATGCAACTTTTGTTGTATCTTGCAGGCCCAATTCTTCTCTCGAGACTCTAAATTCGAATACAGCTTCCATGTGGGTGAAAATCATCTCTTCATGGCTGTGTCTGGGATTGTACAACTGGTCCCTGATTGCTCCAGCTCTTCTTCCAGACCGAGACTTTTCCTAAAATCTTTTCAAGACAAAAAATACGTATTTTACATCGATTTCAGAAAGGTATGAAGTACTTTTTTCTGTTGCGCGTTTTTCACATTCAAAAATATTTACCGTACTTGAAGTGAAGACTAGATAATCAACTGGTCAATGGAGCAATAAGCTATTGCGAAAAACTGAGTTAATTCTGATTCTGATTTTAAATGTTCTTCTGATAGCACAGAGAATATATCATATTCGTCGAGTTTCTCTGATTTTGTAAGTCGATGTTTATAATTGACAATCGACAATTGAACAAGTTTACTGCTGATAAAGATGGAGCCTGTGGTAATCAATAGTTATAAATAGTGCAATTTAAGTGTCGGAGATTAATGTCTATAATCTACAAACGCATTTAAAAATAGAATTAACTTGCAGATTTATTCTGACAACTTCGAGACATTCTTTTTGCTACGAAGATTATCTCGGACCCTTTAAAAAGTAAGTCTTTGAACATTTGTCTTTGATTAATTCGAAAGTACGTCCAAGTTACCCAGTTAATATTTATCTTTAAAACTTAATGTTCAACCTGCGTAATTATATGTACTTAGAATATAGTAATTTTTTCATACAGCTAGTTTCTTAAAAATATCATTTGATTTACTTTGAATGTTGTTTTAGGGTAAACAGGGGTATTGTCGACACCCTTC
>NC_046665.1:40895790-40908856 GCF_010883055.1 Belonocnema kinseyi
TTATATAATAAAATATATACTATATTTTAAGTTTTGAATTTCGGAAATTTGGTCGCTTAAACAGAGGAATTAAAATTGTATTCTTTATGATTAAAAGCATTAAAAGATAATTTAATTTTCATCTTATTTTATTTGAAACGCAACTATTCACTTTTTAATTTTAAATCTTCCTTTAGAATTATTATTCATTCTAGAAATTTTCGAAGTAAATATTTTTCGATTTGAAATTATTTATTTGTTTAAATCTTCAAGTAAAAATCTTACACTAAAAATTAAAAATCAAAATAAAGAATGCAAAAAAATATTGCTATGATGTGATTTCATGTTTTGAAATTGTACAATTTTAAGCTTTTTAATACGAAGTTGCTTTATATATAATAAAAAATTATTAAATAAAAACTGATTATCAAGTCTCTCAATGTGAAATTTTGAAATATTTAATAGTGAAATCATCCTGAAATTTTAAATATTTGAATTTGACATGATAATATTGTGAAATTTAAAATTCGAAACCTCCAAAAATTAATTTAAAAATTCATGTAAGAAAAAAACTTTAGTTTGAAGGCCACAAAGATTAAACTATTTTATAATTGCTCATTCAAAGCTATACATTAAAATTAAAATTATAGATAGTTTAAAGACGATAAATATATTATTAATAAGTATCATATCATAAATGATGTGATTCTGTAAAATCAAAAGTCACAGTATTTTTCACAATTCCAAGTTGCAGTATTTTAAATACTGCGAGAAATATTTTTGAACCTTCGAAGTTTAATTATTCTAAACACTTTGAAAATTATATAGTTTCTAGTTGGGAACTTTGGAGAATTGCAAAATGACCGAATTACGAAATACGGAAAATCTCCCGGTGTAATATTTTTCTCCCGTCGCAAGTTTCTCTCGGCTTTCTCCTGATTCTCCCGGGTACGTGATCACACTGTTGTAAGTACTACATTATCGTAGAATTACAATGGATAATTACTGTGCATTCTTTAGTTTGGATAACTACTGTGCATTCTTTAGTGCATTCTGAAGTTGATCATTATTGAGCATCTTCAAGTGCAGTAGGACACTACTGCGCAGTCCCAAGTTTCGCAAAACTTTACTGTATGAAAGGAACTAACCTCCCCCCCCCCCCAGAATCCATCAATTGGTACATTCATTTGTCTAAAATCGTATTTTTGTATTCCTTAAATCTAATTTAATAAAAATATTTCCAAATTACTCCTGAAAGACTAAATCGACAATTCGACTTTGCACATCACTAAAGAACTTCGTATTTTTCAATTTAAAAAAATTGGATCAAATGCTATACGTATAGAAAAATATATAAAATATTTAGTAAATTAATATTTCTTCTTCCTAGTATAAAATCCTATGGATTTGCAAATCTTATTTGCACAAACGGAATTAAACTTATTGTCTACATTGTTCTACATTGTAACTATCTTCAAATGGAAAGATTCTATGCCTTTAAAATGTATATTTTTAAAAAATTTAAATTTATCTACTTGCAATATTTTTAAGTGATACATGTTTATAGTTTAATTTTATACTTGAATTATTTGAATCTTGAAATATTGTTAATTTATAGGGTTTGAATTTGGAATACTTTTTGGAATTTTTTCTTTTTTTTGTGAATTGACGTGTTTTTTTTTCTACTTGAACTCTCATTATCAAGGAAGGATATCTAATTTGGAATACTTCAAACACGAAAAACATTAAAATTTTGTTTTGTTATTGAATGCTTTTATTTGATTTTGTCTATCATCAAAGACAACAACATTGAAATATTGTTTAATCTGAAACTGATTTATTTCCAAATACTTCATTTTTTAATGTCCAGTCTAAAGTTATCAAAATTTTAGATTTTCCGCTTCAAATAATTCAACTAAAATTCTATAAAAAAGTGTACAATTTCAACGATTTAAATTTTCAATTAACCCATTCTTAGTGTTTTAATTTATAATTATTCAAGTTTCAGTGTTTTTAATTTAAAGTTTTCCACTTTAGAATATGATTAAAAAGAAATTCCTGACTTTCAAACGCTCTTAATTTAAGATAATGAATTTAGAAAAAAGATATGAAAATAAAATAAATATGAAATATCAGTTTCTTTACTTTTTATAACCAGATTTAAAATTGTTAGCTTTCGAATGATTTGTAATAACAAATTTAATCTAATAAACAATACGTTTCAACCAAATCTGCTGTTTCCTTGAAGGTAATAAAACATGACGAAATTTCGTGAAATAGTATTCAACATAATGTATTACAAATTTCGAACAGAAAACAACTGCAACTGTTGAATAAATTGTGTTAAAAAAATTTCGGAAAAATCCCCAGTATTTACGCTAACTTAGAAGTATTTTAAAAAGAATTACCCAAAAGATTTCAGAAGAAAATTAAAAGTTCTATCGGATTAAAGACAATAAAATGAAATACCTATATAATGTTAAAATAATATCACAGTTTTAGAGTGGACAACTGTTTTTAATAGTCTGCACCTACAGCAACAAAATTGTGTAAATTAAAATTGTAAGTAAAATTTTACTTTCTCAACTACAAGGATAACAGCGGTTAAGAAGTTCAAAATTCCATTCACAGTGAACTTCCATCTATTTTAAAGATCCCCTATTTGAACGTTCACCTTTTGGAAATCCCCAGTACACGCTTATTTAAAATGGCTCAGTTCTATTACCTCCCACCAGGGTCCCTGTTCGGTCTCGCTAGAGTCCATGGCTGACCAATTAAAAAGAGACCTGAAAAGCGGGAAGCCTTCGCTAGTTCGAATTGAGTATTTTAGCATTACGTCAGGGGAACGCATATTACTTTTTGAAAAAAACTATTTTAAACGTAAATTTAAGTCATAAATGTAAGAATAGTAATATTTTTAAAGTGTGAAACATCTTTTCTCAGTAATGTTTCAGTCTTTTATAAAAGTAAAACTGAAAGGTCACCAACCGATAAAAGGACGAAGAAGAATTACGCAAATGCATTATATGCTTGAAAAATATTAATATTCAAACCTTCATAACTTACTTTTACGTTTAAAATATTTTCAACAAAAAGGCGTGTGCAATTGCAGACCCATGCGTTAACCTTTCTGAAGGCTGACATTTCCACCCATCCTAGCATGACTGTGACGTCATGCTACAATACGCACTATTCCACATAATATTTGAGTCATTTTTAATTCTATTATATAGATTTTTAATTGGCCAATTGTACTATCTGCAGGAAATGTTATATTCGTCACGCCGTACGTCAAAAAAACAAAACAAAAAACAGATCAGAAAAACACTGACATGCATGCAGGCTAACGGACCGCGACTTTTTCAACTACGCATGTGCCAAAAAGCGTGGGTCTATTTAAAAGTATAAAGTATAAACTTGTAACATTACAATAATAATACATTATTTAAAGAAATAAACTATTTTTTAAATTCAATTTAATTAATTGTTTAAAAGTGAAAATTTGTTAAAAATATTTATCTGTACTATTATTTATTTCAAATAGAACCTTGCTTTCCGGTACTTGCGTGGTTGAAAAAGTTGCTTACATCGTCCTCATGGATACAAGGCCGGGGTAGCCAATGAACTTCGCTTGACAAAAATAATCTTAAGGTTACAGTAGAAGTGGAGGCCCCTGCAGTCTTTCAATTATCAAACGTGTACTTTTCAAGGCCATTCAAATGGGCGGCAATTCACTGTATTACGATTTCTACATTTATGACTTTTACTTTTAGAATATTTTCTCTAAATACTCGTATGCGTTCCAATGACGTCATGCTAAAATACTCAATTCAAACCAACAAGGGCTTCCCGCCCTTCGGGCCTCTTTTTAATTGGTTAGTGTTATATTTATATTTGCTGGGTCACTATTATTGATTGGATATTGTGATTACTGTTTGGATTCAGGATTAGAAACCTAAAATGCGAACCCTGTAGTGTTTACCTAGCATGGCCTTTAGGGCGGTTGAGGTTATTGTATTGTAAGAACAGGTAGTTCTTTTCGAGACACCGAGCTCTTTACGTCGTTCTGTCGGTACAATTAATTTGTTATTTCTGCTTTCACATATAATAAAAGACGTTGAAATTCAATATTGCATTTGTCTTTTACTCATTTCCATCACAGAAGCGGGCTAGATCGTACAGGGAGCATTGTGGGAGGTGACGGAACTGCGCAATTCTAAATATCCCAGCATGGGGGACTTTTAATAAGTGCGTATTGAAATAAGCAAGAATTGACTTTATTGTCACGAGTCTGCAGCCTGTTTCACTTTGAAAATCCATTTCAATTTTTCTATGATAATTAAAATTAATTTATCAGTGAAAGATACTTACTTGTACCAATTCGTGAGTGTCATCATCACGTACAAAGTGGCGAGGGCAAACATCAAATGGAAGAAACTCCAATTGTAAGCAACTGTGTCTTCCTCGTTGTCCCAAACTTTGGTCTCGTTTCCTTCCACATCTCCGTTACGGCCTTCTACTGAAACGTAATCTGGGTAATTTGAAAAGAGGCGAGAAAATAAAAGAAAATAGTAAAAAGGGCAGCTTAATAAATTAAATAATTGGAGCTGTTTTAAAAAAAGCGAACCAATGAAAGCAGGCACACGCTGATTGTTATTAATTCTAAAATTTTACGTACGATTTATATTAATCTCTGCTTTAAAGGATTTATAGATTAAAATAATAATAATCTAGTGTTCCTACTATAATAACTAGAGTTGGCGAACTAATGGAAATTGAAAAGATGGACAGTTAAGGATAAATTTATGAGAATGGTGTGCATACCTTCATTGCCAATAAGAGACTGGTCCGTGTTCTGAACTGTTTGGAAAAATGCAGGTTTAGTTGACGAATGAATTTACAATCAGATGAGAAATGCAAAGAATATGATATAAATATGAACCTACATTGTATAAATCATCTCATGCTTTCTGAATATTAACAGAGTTTTCACCAGACAGAGGCTTTTTAATTTCTGACCATTTCCCGGTTTTCACCAAATCAGAATCACGATTATTAAAAACAATTCCCCGTTCCAAGTAAAAATTGTAATTATTTTGCGGAATTTCTAGCTTCAGATCTGAATCACAATTTTCTTTTAAAACTTTTCTGATACAATTCAGAATTTAATATAATTACTTTTGAAAATTTTTGGAAACTTCAGAATTACAGATATCTTTTCTAAAATCTCCAGTTCCTAATAAAAGTTACAGTTTTTATATAATTATTTTAAAACTTAAATCTTTATCTTTATAACTTAAAAAATAAGTATCTACAATTTCAAATATATGTAATAAATTACAATACAATTTCAAATAATATTTTTTAGTGCAATCGAATGAAAAATTCAGGTCACGGAGTCAAATTTCCGACGTTTTCCTTGTCTGGCAGACACCCTTATTATTATAATGGACCCAACGGAAAAGTACTATATCCTTAGAGAGAAAAATAAAAGCTTTTTCAATCGATTTTTGAAAAATTATAGGTATTTACCAGCTCCGTTATCCTTGACGAGGACAGTTTCAGACATCGTGATCTTCGAGGATTTGGAGGCAGTACGAAGGGAACTGTAGAGAACGCAACTGAACCAGATTACGAGGCCAATTACACTTTCTTTATCAAAAGCAACCTTATTTTGCGCAGAAATGTCGTTTCCATTTATGATTCCAAGAACTCCAGGATTGCAGCTGTGGTCTAAATGAACAAGAATCAATATTTTAATACCATAATACCGTAGGACTGGATACTAGATATAAATATTTCGATTTAAGTACCTGGACTGTTTGAAACTCCACTCCAGGTCAAGTAGACGACGTACAGAGAAACAACAGATGCCTGCAATAGACCGGAACGGGGCTGATGTTCCTGAACACTCGGGAGAATAGAAATTGCACTCGTCAGAATACACAGGATCAGGTTGAAGGAAATAAAGAATTTGTTGAGAGAGCAATCGTGGGGCTGAAAAAAATCGCATTTTTATATTCTTCAGACACTCATTGTGAAGTTACTACTACATAAACGGTGAATTATTTCGTTAAATTTTTTACTTACCAGTGTGAAGTAAACATAAAGTAAAACAATCCCAGTGAAAGCTAGAGCATAATTCAGGAAAGTTGATGCCAAAAGAGCAAAGTACCTGAAATTAATATACATGTAAATGAAATAAAAATATATTGTATAAATATAAGTATCATTTCATTTACTCACCAGCCTTTGGACTCAGTCTCTTCATAATTGCCCACCCATGCATCAGCCCAAGAGTGTGCAAAATCGACGATGAGAATCAGCTGAATAATCACGAAGAGAAAACCTCCTATCATTCCGAAATACATCCAGGTTGGACCGAATGAGCCTTCAGGTATGAAAAAGGATCCGATGATTCCTCCGATAATCAGGAGGTATTTGATTGCCCAGAAGCTGTGAGAATGAAGCTTCATCAATGCCTGTTATAATTTAAATATTGCGACATTTGTACAAAATATCGAAACAATTCTCACCCATTTTGAATCGGACTTCGAGGATCTTTCGAACTTCTTACTCGAAGCATAATCACTGACATCAGGAAGAAAAACAGCGTGAGAATGAAACATATTCTGTAGACTGCTAAATATCCAACCGCGGATTGACAATCGATTGTAAACGAGGTGGGAACTAAATTACTGCTATTCGCACAAAACGGAACCTATTTTTAACAATCAGATCGTAAATTAGGAAAAATTTTATATTAAAAAACAGTTTCATTCCAGAAATAATTTCTAGATAGTTACCTTTTTCAAAGTCTCTTGCAGACTCGGAGCTAAAGTGATACAAGCAGCAATTGTACCAAGCATCAACATCAAAGCGTACATAATTCTTGTACTCGTACTGTTTCTGCATGTTGGACACTGTGAGCAGCAAAAGCTGCAAGCTGTGCTTCCACACAAGCAAGCGAGCTGAAAACAGATAATTAATTCCATTCATTAATAACATAAATTTCCATTTTAATTTTTGTCGTTACAATTTACAATATTTTTGAAATGATTAAATTAAACGTTCCTCTGTTTATGAATGTCTGATACAACGTTCTAAACAATTGTCCGGATGTATGTGTGTGTATGCATGGATGCGTGTGTGTGTTGATAGATGTGTGCATGTTGCCCTTTTTTATTAACACGACAACTTAAGTACGGTTGTAGATAAATCGATGAAATGAAGCTATAGTCAATTATGATATTTAAAAAATTAGTTTTATAGTAAATATTTTTTCATTGAAATCATTTAATGTTGATGAAATAATAAAAGCCTCCTTCATTCGAGACGTATCGATTGCTTTACAATATTAACACATTTTACTAAACAGTAAGGAAGTTAGATTCATTCGTAATATTTAAAGAATTGATCTTTTACAGTAAGTAGTAAGCATAAGTAATAAGAATAAGTATTTAAAGATGAATAAATATTTGTTTTATTGTTCCTATATGGTTGGTGGCTATATTCTAAGTATTAGAACTTATAAGTAAAGTGTTTAATTGAGTAAAATAACTATTTTTTATTTAAGTACTAAGTTGTATTGCATTAAAAATGGCTGAATTAGTCAAAAATAGGTATTTTTAATCAATTAAGAACTTTACTTATAAGTTCTAATATTTTTAAAATGGCTATCAACCCTGTAAAAATAATACAGATAAATATTTATTTATCTTGAAATTTTTATGCTTTAGTATTAAATGAGGGCCTAAAAAATCTTGAAATATTTTGCAACTTTTCAAAATTTCTTCAAATACCTTGAAATCTTCTAATTTTTTTTCTTCTGATATTTCACAATTTTTTAACCTGTTAAAATTGCTTGAAATTGTTAGTCCCGTTTAAATCTTGTAAAATATTTTGCAATCCCTAGAAATCCTCTAAATCTTAAAACTTTATAGAAATCACTTGAAATCCTTTGAACCCCCTCGAAATCTTTCAAAATAACTTGAAATCCTGTGAAATCCCTTGAAATATTTTCAAATACTTCGACAATCCTTAAAATAATTTGAAATAGTTTAGGTCTCCAGAAATTTTTTGTAATATTTCGAAACCACTTGAAGACTTTAGAAGTTTTATAATATTCCGTAAAATATTTAAAACCCATCGAAAAACTTGTACAAAATCATTCAAATGTCTGAATCCCTTTCTACCAGTTCAAAATAATGTTTTAAATATTTTAAAAACAATAATTAATAATTTTGAATTGTAAGCAACCGAAATTTAAAAAAAAACATATACGAAGGATTTCGACAATTTAATTAGAAAAAGGAGTTAAATTGTATCATTTCTAAGTTGAAGCGCTAAAAATTAATCCATTTTAATTTTATTTGAAGAATACCGAAACTAGCATAATTTTAGATTAAACTTTTGAAGATATCCTTTAAATATTGTTTAATTTAAAAAAATGTATGCAATAAATTAAGCAATTTCAAGTAATTGTAAAACTAATAAAAAATTAAGATTTTAAGCCGAACAACGCACGATAAGAAACAAAAACAAGAAAAAAAAACGTTGCTTTTTTAAAGCCCTACAATACTGATAAATATTCCACTAGACCAACAGTAATAATTTATTTAAAAAAAACTCAAAACGAAATTATTTAAACAAATTTCTTTTGTTTAAATAATTGAAAATTAATGACCTAATGTTAATAAATATTCCACTAGGCCAATAGTAATCATTTTTAGGTAAAAACGAATGAACACGAAATTATTTTTAAAAATTCAATTTGTTTAAACAATTAAAAATTAATAAACCAATGTTATTAAATGTTCCACTAGACTAAGAATAATAATTTTAATGCAAAAAAAAAATTTCGGAAAAAAATTTAAACAAATTCCATTTGTTTAAATAATTAAAAATTAATTAACCAATGATAATAAATATTCCAGTAGAACAATATTAATTGTTTAAAGTAAAAAAGGACCAGCATACAGTGCTCAAAATGTCGATTTCATGAATAATTGACATTTTTTGTTTTAAGGGTAGTTTTCAGGTATTCGTAGTGGTGTGTTAGGGGTGTTAAACCCATATATATGATACATGAAATTCTTCGTTGGATAATTCTCTACAGGCCCCCGTACTTTCCCATCACATTTCTTCAAACCCTAAAAAATTATTCCAAAAACTCAAAAAAGTGATTTTTCCCCATGCATTTTACATGGGAAACTTCAAGTCAAAACCGGCACCTGTTATAATCGAAAAATAAAAAGAACAGGGAATTTCTTTTTTCGTATTTGGAATAAAATTGGGAGGATCATTGCCCTTTAAAAAATAAAAGCCTTTTTGAGCCACCCTAATGATCAACTGTACAAAACAATTTTTTAATCGTGAAAAAATGTGTACTCAAAAATTTTCCAAATCGATCACTTTTAGTATTTTTATCCAAATGTCTGACTAACGAACTTGGCATTTAGCTTAGGACACTAAAAAAGTATACCAAAAGCCAATCTAATAGATTAATTTTTTTCAAAAGCTATCGTGCTCAAGGACAGACAGGCAGGCAGATAGACATACAGATACACATTCGTAAAAACCTGTTTTTCGGATTTAGGGGGTCTCTAAATGTGGACCTTTTGACAAAAACTAGGGAGGTCAAACTTTATACAAATCTAATACCTTCTTTGATGAGAATGTAAAAATGATTTGCCGTGAATAATTTTTTTATAGTACTGTTTTTGGTTTTATTCGTAAAAAAATAGCATTGAAAATACAAAATTAAATTTTTGGAAACCCCACACACGCCATGAAGAAGAAAGTAAAAGGCAAAAATTGTACTAAGAATGTGCCCATGCAGCGGGCAGATTTCTTTTACTGTTCATGATGTTTTTCATGATTAAGGCCAAAACTAAGCATCCTATCAAAAAGTGGCTAAGGTAAATGTCCCAATTTAGGCGAATGTAAGGATTTATTTGGCGTATTTTGCTTGTAAAAGTATTTTAAATCTTATAAATCGATAAAAGTTCCTAATACCGCACAGTTTGAACATTTTTCATCAATACTTTGTCTGCATATCGATATAAACAAATAATTTTTACTGAATAATAAAGAATATTTCATGCTGTTCCAATGAACCTATTTGGGCGAATGAATTTTTCCTCTGACCCAGTTTGGATGAATCAAATATCTCAATTTGGGCGAGTGATGACATGTTATATTTCCTACAGTGACTAAAATACGTAATAAGATGACTATAAAACCTATATCAAAAATATCTCTAATCCATACTAGAATGTGAATAAACTATTACTAGTGTCATACCACGGATTTACCTACAGTATGTGAGCATTCGCACAAACTGGGTCACTCGCCCAAAATGGGACATTTACCTTGATAACAAATTTGTAGATCTTTTTTAAATGCACAATTGTTTTTCTCTCATCTTTTACCGTATTTTGCAGTTTGGCCGAAAAATGTACTTTTTGGATTTTTCGTTATTTGGTATGCTGTCAAAATTTGAATTTTTGATTTTTCAAAAAATTAAAAAACTTGTTATAAATGGAAATAGCGTCTTTTTCGATTTTGTAAGAAAAAAAATTATAAGAAACTTTTTTTTCAATAAGAGTTTCAACATGGTATGAACTCTGAAGTTCGTGTATCTGAGTAAACCATTCGTCTATTATTCATCTACCTCTTTTTTACATAATTTTACACTAAGGGAGAAAAAAAATTACAAGAAAATATTTTTTTAATTCAAGAAATTCACAGCATTCACCGAATTCAATGAATGTAGAGAAATCAAGGAATTCATTATTCATCTTGAGCACTTCATATCTTGAGAACCACTACAATATCATACTTCCTTGCAAATTTTGAATTAGGTCATTTGTTTAACCAATAATATTTCATACAGTTAATCAATGGTACATTAAACAATAATGAAGGTGTATTCAGATGTTATTTTTTATTTATTGAACAGTGAACGGGCAAAAATGTGAGGTATCTCATAAAAATTACATGTTGAAAAATCAGTGTCGTTTACCGCAACACACAGATTATTAAACAATAAACAATTTTGAACATTAGGCATCAAACAGCCATTTTTTTCGACAGTTAGATCTACTCGGGAATCAATAGAAGGAAATTTAAAAAAAGATCATCTTTATTGATTCGCAAATAAGTAGAAAGTGCCAAGCCGCAATGGATGATGGGTTATTATTATTATTCGGAATTTGCTGACTACAGTGAAACACGTTTGTGGGATTTTACCAAGTTGTAAACTGATTCTATTATTGACTGATATATTATCGACTTGTCGGAAAATGTTCTTGACGAAATTACGAGTATTTGTATGTTAAAAATTTTAAACGTGGATTATCAAAAAATGGTCCAAAGTTTTGTTAAATATATATACACCATTAAGCCATTTCCCTTTTGGGGTAGGCGTGACTCATTCGGCGGGGGAAAGGAGTAATGTGTGGAAGGGATAGAGAATTTTCAGATTGATCCAGAATTCTCGTGTTATTTATATAAATAACACGTTCGTTCCGCAACACTGCTCCGACCCAGGTTGCTGATCAATCTCTCTAGCAATCACCCCAAGTGAAGATCCTCACAAAGTCGTTATGTAAGGTTCCCCAATTGGGTCCATTAGTGGCCAAGGTCTTTTGTTTCAGGCGTCATTCACTCTTCTGACACTCTTTTTATTAACTATTTGCCGGCATGCTTTCCTGTCCTGGCATACTTCTCTAGCTTCTTTTATGTCCATGCATTTTTTCATGTAGGCTCTCATTTTTTCTGTGACTTCTTATGTCTCTTCTAACTAGGGTCTCATTCACACATTCTAACCATTCTTTCCGCGGTCTACCTCTGGGCACGCTGCCATTTACTTTACCTTGATACACTTGTTTCGTTAGTCGTTCATTTAGCATTCTCTTAACATGCCCGAATCATCTTAACCGATTTCTTTCCCATGTATCTACTAGAGTCTCTTCTGCACCACACTTTTTTAGAATTATCTCGTTACTTACTTTGTCCATCAGAGTTTTCCCGCATATTATGCACATGAATCTCATGTCAAATGCGTTAATTGTATTCTTATCTTTTTCTTGATAAGTTCATGTCTCGCTACCGTATAGTACAGTCGGTACAAATATAGACTTATGTATTGCCATTTTAGCTTTATTTGATATATTTTTACTTCTGATAAGGGGCCCTGCTCTACCAATAATCTTCTTACCTTCGTTTATGCGTCTATCTAATTCCTCATCTATCTTCCCGTCGCTAGTAAATAAGCTAGCAAGGTATACGAACTTATCAACTTGTTCAATTCTCTCATTTAATAAAATATTGCATAATGTTTTCTCACTCTTTCCTTCGAATACCATAGTTTTTGTTTTATTTGCGTTAATTTTGAGGCCCATGCTCTTCATTGCTCTGCCATAACAACCTTATCATCTGCGAACGCTAAACCACGTACCCTTACTGTTTCGAGATCCACACCCTCTTCGTCGAAAATTTTCGAGAATTTCGCGAAAATATTTAGAATATTCTTTAAGCTTTATTTTTTCTCAACACTACAATTTTAACGTACCAGCAAAAAAAAATGAAGAACATAATTTAACAGTTTCAACTAGGGAGATAAAAGCGAGTGCAATAATTACAGAGGGATTAGCTTATTAAGCACCGTAAGTAAAATATATTCAAAAATACTTATTCGTAGGGTGATGAAAATAACAGAAGCAAAGATTTGGGAAGTCCAAAGTGGGTTTATGCCAGGAAGGTCATATACGGATCAAATATTTAGCTTAAGGCAAATAACAGAAAAAAGTTTGAGAGTAGGAAAAAAAGTTTTCTGTGCATTTGTTGACCTAGAAATAGCTTTTGACAATGTAGATAGAAGTAAACTTTGGGAAGTTCTGAAAGAGTATGGAGTCAATAGATGGATCCTACAAGCTATAGAAACAATATATACAGGTAGCAAAGCGAGTGTAAGAGTGAATGGAAACTGAGTGACTGTTTCGATATTATTCAAGGAGTTAGACAAGGATGCGTTATGTCTTCATGGTTATTTATATTATTTATGGACAAGTGTTTAAGAATG